>NW_022263376.1:0-59971 GCF_002021735.2 Oncorhynchus kisutch
ACCTGTCTGTAACCTGTCTGCACCTCTCTGTAATGTGTTTGTCTGTGTGTGTTGTTTGTAATGCATCTGTAATGTGTTTGTCTATAGTGTGTTGTCTGTAACTGTCTGTAGTGTGGTGTCTGTAACTATCTGTGGTGTGTTGTCTGTAACCTGTCTGTACCTGTCTGTAGTGTGTTGTCTGTAACATGTCCTGTAACCTGTCCTGTAACCTATCTGTAGTGTGTTGTCTGTACATATCTGTGGTGTGTTGTCTGTACCTGTCTGTAACCTGTCTGTAACCTGTCTGTAACAGATCTGTAGTGTGTTGTCTGTAACCTGTCTGTAACCTGTCTGTAACCTATCTGTGGTGTATTGTCTGTATCCTGTCTGTAACCTGTCTGTAGTGTGTTGTCTGTAACCTGTCTGTAACCTATCTGTGGTGTGTTGTCTGTAACCTGTCTTTAATATATCTGTAGTGTGGTGTCTGTAAACCTATCTGTGTGGTGTTGTCTGTAACCTGTCTGTACCCTGTCTGTAGTGTGTTGTCTGTAACATGTCTGTAACCTGTCTATAACCTATCTGTAACCTGTCTGTAACCTATCTCTAGTGTCTTGTCTGTAACCTATCTGTGGTGTGTTGTTTGTAACCAGTCCTGTAACCTGTCTGTAACCTATCTCTAGTGTGCTGTCTGTAACCTATCTGTGGTGTGTTGTTTGTAACTTATCTGTAGTATGTTGTCTATAACCTATCTGTAACCTCTCTGTAACCTGTCTGTAATGTGTTGTCTGTAACCTATCTGTAGTATGTTGTCTGTAACCTATCTGTAGTATGTTGTCTATAACCTATCTGTAACCTGTCTGTAACCTGTCTGTAACCTGTCTGTAACCTGTCTGTAACCTATCTGTAGTATGTTGTCTGTAACCTATCTGTAGTGTGTTGTCTATAACCTATCTGTGGTGTGTTGTCTGTAACCTGTCTGTAACCTGTCTGTAATGTGTTGTCTATAACCTGTCTGTAACCTGGTCTGTAATGTGTTGTCTGTAACCTGTCTGTAACCTGTCTGTAACCTGTCTGCAACCTCTCTGTAATGTGTTGTCTGTAGTGTGTTGTTTGTAATGCATCTGTAATGTGTTGTCTATAGTGTGTTGTCTGTAACCTGTCTGTAGTGTGTTGACTATACCCTGTCTGTGGTGGGTTGTCTGTAACCCGTCTGTAACCTGTCTGCAACTGTCCTGTTATGTGTTGTCTGTAGTGTGTTGTCTGTAACCTTTCTGTAATGTGTTGTCTGTAGTGTGTTGTTTGTAACGTGTCTGTAATGTGTTATCTGTAGTGTGTTGTCTGTAACCTGTCTGTAGTGTGTTGTCTGTAACCGGTCTGTGTGTGTTCTCTGTAGTGTGTTGTCTGTAAACTGTCTGTAACCTATCTGTGGTGTATTGTCTGTATCCTGTCTGTAACCTGTCTGTAGTGTGTTGTCTGAAACCTGTCTGTAACCTGTCTGTAACCTATCTGTAGTGTGTTGTCTGTAACATATCTGTTGTGTGTTGTCTGTAACCTGTCTGTAACCTGTCTGTACCTGTCTGTAATGTGGTTGTCTGTAACCTATCTGTAGTATGTTGTCTGTAACCTATCTGTAGTATGTTGTCTATAACCTATCTGTAACCTGTCTGTAACCTGTCTGTAACCTGTCTGTAACCTGTCTGTAACCTATCTGTAGTAGGTTGTCTGTAACCTATCTGTAGTGTGTTGTCTATAACCTATCTGTGGTGTGTTGTCTGTAACCTGTCTGTAACCTGTCTGTAATGTGTTGTCTATAACCTGTCTGTAACCTGTCTGTAATGCGTTGTCTATAACCTGTCTGTAACCTGTCTGTAATGTGTGTCTGTACCTGTCCTGTAACCTGTCTGTAACCTGTCTGCAACCTCTCTGTAATGTGTTGTCTGTAGTGGTGTTGTTTGTAATGCATCTGTAATGTGTTGTCTATAGTGTGTTGTCTGTAACCTGTCTGTAGTGTGTTGACTATACCCTGTCTGTGGTGGGTTGTCTGTAACCCGTCTGTAACCTGTCTGCACTGTCTGTTATGTGTTGTCTGTAGTGTGTTGTCTGTAACCTTTCTGTAATGTGTTGTCTGTAGTGTGTTGTTTGTAACGTGTCTGTAATGTGTTATCTGTAGTGTGTTGTCTGTAACCTGTCTGTAACCTATCTGTGGTGTATTGTCTGTATCCTGTCTGTAACCTGTCTGTAGTGTGTTGTCTGAAACCTGTCTGTAACCTGTCTGTAACCTATCTGTAGTGTGTTGTCTGTAACATATCTGTGGTGTGTTGTCTGTAACCTGTTTGTAACCTATCTGTAGTGTGTTGTCTGTAACCTGTCTGTAACCTGTCTGTAACCTATCTGTAGTTTGTTGTCTGTAACATATCTGTGGTGTGTTGTCTGTAACCTGTCTGTAATCTGTCTGTAGTGTGTTGTCTGTAACCTGTCTGTAACCTGTCTGTAACCTATCTGTAGTTTGTTGTCTGTAACATATCTGTGGTGTGTTGTCTGTAACCTGTCTGTAATCTGTCTGTAATGTGTTTTTTGTAACCAATCTTTAGTATGTTGTCTGTAACCTGTCTGTAACCTGTCTGTAACCTGTCTGTAACCTATCTGTAGTGTGTTGTCTGAAACCTGTCTGTAACCTATCTGTAGTGTGTTGTCTGAAACCTGTCTGTAACCTGTCTGTAACCTGTCTGTAACCTGTCTGTAACCTGTCTGTAACCTGTCTGTAACCTATCTGTAGTATGTTGTCTGTAACCTATCTGTAGTGTGTTGTCTATAACCTATCTGTGGTGTGTTGTCTGTAACCTGTCTGTAACCTGTCTGTAATGTGTTGTCTATAACCTGTCTGTAACCTGTCTGTAATGCGTTGTCTATAACCTGTCTGTAACCTGTCTGTAATGTGTTGTCTGTAACCTGTCTGTAACCTGTCTGCAACCTCTCTGTAATGTGTTGTCTGTAGTGTGTTGTTTGTAATGCATCTGTAATGTGTTGTCTATAGTGTGTTGTCTGTAACCTGTCTGTAGTGTGTTGACTATACCCTGTCTGTGGTGGGTTGTCTGTAACCCGTCTGTAACCTGTCTGCAACTGTCTGTTATGTGTTGTCTGTAGTGTGTTGTCTGTAACCTTTCTGTAATGTGTTGTCTGTAGTGTGTTGTTTGTAACGTGTCTGTAATGTGTTATCTGTAGTGTGTTGTCTGTAACCTGTCTGTAGTGTGTTGTCTGTAACCGGTCTGTGGTGTGTTCTCTGTAGTGTGTTGTCTGTAAACTGTCTGTAACCTATCTGTGGTGTATTGTCTGTATCCTGTCTGTAACCTGTCTGTAGTGTGTTGTCTGAAACCTGTCTGTAACCTGTCTGTAACCTATCTGTAGTGTGTTGTCTGTAACATATCTGTTGTGTGTTGTCTGTAACCTGTCTGTAACCTGTCTGTAACCTGTCTGTAACCTGTCTGTAACCTGTCTGTAACCTATCTGTAGTGTGTTGTCTGTAACATATCTGTGGTGTGTTGTCTGTAACCTGTTTGTAACCTATCTGTAGTGTGTTGTCTGTAACCTGTCTGTAACCTGTCTGTAGTGTGTTGTCTGTAACCTGTCTGTAACCTGTCTGTAACCTATCTGTAGTTTGTTGTCTGTAACATATCTGTGGTGTGTTGTCTGTAACCTGTCTGTAATCTGTCTGTAATGTGTTTTCTGTAACCTATCTGTGGTATGTTGCCTGTAACCTGTCTGTAACCTGTCTGTAACCTGTCTGTAACCTATCTGTAGTGTGTTGTCTGAAACCTGTCTGTAACCTATCTGTAGTGTGTTGTCTGAAACCTGTCTGTAACCTGTCTGTAACCTGTCTGTAACCTATCTGTGGTGTGTTGTCTGTAGCCTGTCTGTAACATATCTGTGGTGTGTTATCTGTAACCTGTCTGTAACCTGTCTGTGACCTGTCTGTGACCTATCTGTAGTGTGTTATCTGTAACCTGTCTGTAAACTGTCTGTAACCTATCTGTAGTGTGTTGTCTATAACCTATCTGTGGTGTGTTGTTTGTAACCTGTCTGTAACCTGTCTGTAACCTATCTGTGGTGTGTTGTCTGTAACCTGTCTGTGGTGTGTTGTCTGTAACCTGTCTGTAACCTGTCTTTAACCTATCTGTAGTGTGTTGTCTGTAGCCTGTCTGTAACATATCTGTGGTGTGTTATCTGTAACCTGTCTGTAACCTGTCTGTAACCTAACTGTGGTGTGTTGTCTGTAGCCTGTCTGTAACATATCTGTGGTGTGTTATCTGTAACCTGTCTGTAACCTGTCTGTAGTGTGTTGTCTGTAACCTATCTGTGGTGTGTTTTCTGTATCCTGTCTGTAACCTGTCTGTAACCTATCTGTAGTGTGTTGTCTATAACCTATCTGTGGTGTGTTGTTTGTAACCTGTCTGTAACCTGTCTGTAACCTATCTGTGGTGTGTTGTCTGTAACCTGTCTGTGGTGTGTTGTCTGTAACCTGTCTGTAACCTGTCTTTAACCTATCTGTAGTGTGTTGTCTGTAGCCTGTCTGTAACATATCTGTGGTGTGTTATCTGTAACCTGTCTGTAACCTGTCTGTAACCTAACTGTGGTGTGTTGTCTGTAGCCTGTCTGTAACATATCTGTGGTGTGTTATCTGTAACCTGTCTGTAACCTGTCTGTAGTGTGTTGTCTGTAACCTATCTGTGGTGTGTTGTCTGTAACCTGTCTGTAACCTGTCTGTAACCTATCTGTGGTTGGTGTCTGTAACCTGACTGTAACCTGTCTGTAACCTATCTGTGGTGTGTTGTCTGTAACCTATCTGTGGTGTGTTGTCTGTAGCCTGTCTGTAACCTATCTCTAATGTGTTGTCTGTAACATATCTGTGGTGTGTTGTCTGTAGCATGTCTGTAACCTGTCTGTGACCTGTCTGTGACCTATCTGTAGTGTGTTATCTGTAACCTGTCTGTAAACTGTCTGTAACCTATCTGTAGTGTGTTGTCTATAACCTATCTGTGGTGTGTTGTTTGTAACCTGTCTGTAACCTGTCTTTAACCTATCTGTAGTGTGGTGTCTGTAAACTATCTGTGGTGTATTGTCTGTAACCTGTCTGTACCCTGTCTGTAGTGTGTTGTCTGTAACATGTCTGTAACCTGTCTGTAACCTATCTGTAGTGTGTTGTCTGTAACATATCTGTGGTGTGTTGTCTGTAACCTGTCTGTAACCTGTCTGTAACCTGTCTGTAACATATCTGTAGTGTGTTGTCTGTAACCTGTCTGTAACCTGTCTGTAACCTATCTGTGGTGTATTGTCTGTATCCTGTCTGTAACCTGTCTGTAGTGTGTTGTCTGTAACCTGTCTGTAACCTATCTGTGGTGTGTTGTCTGTAACCTGTCTTTAATATATCTGTAGTGTGGTGTCTGTAAACTATCTGTGGTGTGTTGTCTGTAACCTGTCTGTACCCTGTCTGTAGTGTGTTGTCTGTAACATGTCTGTAACCTGTCTATAACCTATCTGTAACCTGTCTGTAACCTATCTCTAGTGTCTTGTCTGTAACCTATCTGTGGTGTGTTGTTTGTAACCAGTCTGTAACCTGTCTGTAACCTATCTCTAGTGTGCTGTCTGTAACCTATCTGTGGTGTGTTGTTTGTAACTTATCTGTAGTATGTTGTCTATAACCTATCTGTAACCTCTCTGTAACCTGTCTGTAATGTGTTGTCTGTAACCTATCTGTAGTATGTTGTCTGTAACCTATCTGTAGTATGTTGTCTATAACCTATCTGTAACCTGTCTGTAACCTGTCTGTAACCTGTCTGTAACCTGTCTGTAACCTATCTGTAGTATGTTGTCTGTAACCTATCTGTAGTGTGTTGTCTATAACCTATCTGTGGTGTGTTGTCTGTAACCTGTCTGTAACCTGTCTGTAATGTGTTGTCTATAACCTGTCTGTAACCTGTCTGTAATGTGTTGTCTGTAACCTGTCTGTAACCTGTCTGTAACCTGTCTGCAACCTCTCTGTAATGTGTTGTCTGTAGTGTGTTGTTTGTAATGCATCTGTAATGTGTTGTCTATAGTGTGTTGTCTGTAACCTGTCTGTAGTGTGTTGACTATACCCTGTCTGTGGTGGGTTGTCTGTAACCCGTCTGTAACCTGTCTGCAACTGTCTGTTATGTGTTGTCTGTAGTGTGTTGTCTGTAACCTTTCTGTAATGTGTTGTCTGTAGTGTGTTGTTTGTAACGTGTCTGTAATGTGTTATCTGTAGTGTGTTGTCTGTAACCTGTCTGTAACCTATCTGTGGTGTATTGTCTGTATCCTGTCTGTAACCTGTCTGTAGTGTGTTGTCTGAAACCTGTCTGTAACCTGTCTGTAACCTATCTGTAGTGTGTTGTCTGTAACATATCTGTGGTGTGTTGTCTGTAACCTGTTTGTAACCTATCTGTAGTGTGTTGTCTGTAACCTGTCTGTAACCTGTCTGTAACCTATCTGTAGTTTGTTGTCTGTAACATATCTGTGGTGTGTTGTCTGTAACCTGTCTGTAATCTGTCTGTAGTGTGTTGTCTGTAACCTGTCTGTAACCTGTCTGTAACCTATCTGTAGTTTGTTGTCTGTAACATATCTGTGGTGTGTTGTCTGTAACCTGTCTGTAATCTGTCTGTAATGTGTTTTCTGTAACCTATCTGTAGTATGTTGTCTGTAACCTGTCTGTAACCTGTCTGTAACCTGTCTGTAACCTATCTGTAGTGTGTTGTCTGAAACCTGTCTGTAACCTATCTGTAGTGTGTTGTCTGAAACCTGTCTGTAACCTGTCTGTAACCTGTCTGTAACCTGTCTGTAACCTGTCTGTAACCTGTCTGTAACCTATCTGTAGTATGTTGTCTGTAACCTATCTGTAGTGTGTTGTCTATAACCTATCTGTGGTGTGTTGTCTGTAACCTGTCTGTAACCTGTCTGTAATGTGTTGTCTATAACCTGTCTGTAACCTGTCTGTAATGCGTTGTCTATAACCTGTCTGTAACCTGTCTGTAATGTGTTGTCTGTAACCTGTCTGTAACCTGTCTGCAACCTCTCTGTAATGTGTTGTCTGTAGTGTGTTGTTTGTAATGCATCTGTAATGTGTTGTCTATAGTGTGTTGTCTGTAACCTGTCTGTAGTGTGTTGACTATACCCTGTCTGTGGTGGGTTGTCTGTAACCCGTCTGTAACCTGTCTGCAACTGTCTGTTATGTGTTGTCTGTAGTGTGTTGTCTGTAACCTTTCTGTAATGTGTTGTCTGTAGTGTGTTGTTTGTAACGTGTCTGTAATGTGTTATCTGTAGTGTGTTGTCTGTAACCTGTCTGTAGTGTGTTGTCTGTAACCGGTCTGTGGTGTGTTCTCTGTAGTGTGTTGTCTGTAAACTGTCTGTAACCTATCTGTGGTGTATTGTCTGTATCCTGTCTGTAACCTGTCTGTAGTGTGTTGTCTGAAACCTGTCTGTAACCTGTCTGTAACCTATCTGTAGTGTGTTGTCTGTAACATATCTGTTGTGTGTTGTCTGTAACCTGTCTGTAACCTGTCTGTAACCTGTCTGTAACCTGTCTGTAACCTGTCTGTAACCTATCTGTAGTGTGTTGTCTGTAACATATCTGTGGTGTGTTGTCTGTAACCTGTTTGTAACCTATCTGTAGTGTGTTGTCTGTAACCTGTCTGTAACCTGTCTGTAGTGTGTTGTCTGTAACCTGTCTGTAACCTGTCTGTAACCTATCTGTAGTTTGTTGTCTGTAACATATCTGTGGTGTGTTGTCTGTAACCTGTCTGTAATCTGTCTGTAATGTGTTTTCTGTAACCTATCTGTGGTATGTTGCCTGTAACCTGTCTGTAACCTGTCTGTAACCTGTCTGTAACCTATCTGTAGTGTGTTGTCTGAAACCTGTCTGTAACCTATCTGTAGTGTGTTGTCTGAAACCTGTCTGTAACCTGTCTGTAACCTGTCTGTAACCTATCTGTGGTGTGTTGTCTGTAGCCTGTCTGTAACATATCTGTGGTGTGTTATCTGTAACCTGTCTGTAACCTGTCTGTGACCTGTCTGTGACCTATCTGTAGTGTGTTATCTGTAACCTGTCTGTAAACTGTCTGTAACCTATCTGTAGTGTGTTGTCTATAACCTATCTGTGGTGTGTTGTTTGTAACCTGTCTGTAACCTGTCTGTAACCTATCTGTGGTGTGTTGTCTGTAACCTGTCTGTGGTGTGTTGTCTGTAACCTGTCTGTAACCTGTCTTTAACCTATCTGTAGTGTGTTGTCTGTAGCCTGTCTGTAACATATCTGTGGTGTGTTATCTGTAACCTGTCTGTAACCTGTCTGTAACCTAACTGTGGTGTGTTGTCTGTAGCCTGTCTGTAACATATCTGTGGTGTGTTATCTGTAACCTGTCTGTAACCTGTCTGTAGTGTGTTGTCTGTAACCTATCTGTGGTGTGTTTTCTGTATCCTGTCTGTAACCTGTCTGTAACCTATCTGTAGTGTGTTGTCTATAACCTATCTGTGGTGTGTTGTTTGTAACCTGTCTGTAACCTGTCTGTAACCTATCTGTGGTGTGTTGTCTGTAACCTGTCTGTGGTGTGTTGTCTGTAACCTGTCTGTAACCTGTCTTTAACCTATCTGTAGTGTGTTGTCTGTAGCCTGTCTGTAACATATCTGTGGTGTGTTATCTGTAACCTGTCTGTAACCTGTCTGTAACCTAACTGTGGTGTGTTGTCTGTAGCCTGTCTGTAACATATCTGTGGTGTGTTATCTGTAACCTGTCTGTAACCTGTCTGTAGTGTGTTGTCTGTAACCTATCTGTGGTGTGTTGTCTGTAACCTGTCTGTAACCTGTCTGTAACCTATCTGTGGTTGGTGTCTGTAACCTGACTGTAACCTGTCTGTAACCTATCTGTGGTGTGTTGTCTGTAACCTATCTGTGGTGTGTTGTCTGTAGCCTGTCTGTAACCTATCTCTAATGTGTTGTCTGTAACATATCTGTGGTGTGTTGTCTGTAGCATGTCTGTAACCTGTCTGTGACCTGTCTGTGACCTATCTGTAGTGTGTTATCTGTAACCTGTCTGTAAACTGTCTGTAACCTATCTGTAGTGTGTTGTCTATAACCTATCTGTGGTGTGTTGTTTGTAACCTGTCTGTAACCTGTCTTTAACCTATCTGTAGTGTGGTGTCTGTAAACTATCTGTGGTGTGTTGTCTGTAACCTGTCTGTACCCTGTCTGTAGTGTGTTGTCTGTAACATGTATGTAACCTGTCTGTAACCTATCTGTAGTGTGTTGTCTGTAACATATCTGTGGTGTGTTGTCTGTAACCTGTCTGTAACCTGTCTGTAACCTGTCTGTAACATATCTGTAGTGTGTTGTCTGTAACCTGTCTGTAACCTGTCTGTAACCTATCTGTGGTGTATTGTCTGTATCCTGTCTGTAACCTGTCTGTAGTGTGTTGTCTGTAACCTGTCTGTAACCTATCTGTGGTGTGTTGTCTGTAACCTGTCTTTAATATATCTGTAGTGTGGTGTCTGTAAACTATCTGTGGTGTGTTGTCTGTAACCTGTCTGTACCCTGTCTGTAGTGTGTTGTCTGTAACATGTCTGTAACCTGTCTATAACCTATCTGTAACCTGTCTGTAACCTATCTCTAGTGTCTTGTCTGTAACCTATCTGTGGTGTGTTGTTTGTAACCAGTCTGTAACCTGTCTGTAACCTATCTGTGGTGTGTTGTCTGTAACCTATCTGTGGTGTGTTGTCTGTAGCCTGTCTGTAACCTATCTCTAATGTGTTGTCTGTAACATATCTGTGGTGTGTTGTCTGTAGCATGTCTGTAACCTGTCTGTGACCTGTCTGTGACCTATCTGTAGTGTGTTATCTGTAACCTGTCTGTAAACTGTCTGTAACCTATCTGTAGTGTGTTGTCTATAACCTATCTGTGGTGTGTTGTTTGTAACCTGTCTGTAACCTGTCTTTAACCTATCTGTAGTGTGGTGTCTGTAAACTATCTGTGGTGTGTTGTCTGTAACCTGTCTGTACCCTGTCTGTAGTGTGTTGTCTGTAACATGTCTGTAACCTGTCTGTAACCTATCTGTAGTGTGTTGTCTGTAACATATCTGTGGTGTGTTGTCTGTAACCTGTCTGTAACCTGTCTGTAACCTGTCTGTAACATATCTGTAGTGTGTTGTCTGTAACCTGTCTGTAACCTGTCTGTAACCTATCTGTGGTGTATTGTCTGTATCCTGTCTGTAACCTGTCTGTAGTGTGTTGTCTGTAACCTGTCTGTAACCTATCTGTGGTGTGTTGTCTGTAACCTGTCTTTAATATATCTGTAGTGTGGTGTCTGTAAACTATCTGTGGTGTGTTGTCTGTAACCTGTCTGTACCCTGTCTGTAGTGTGTTGTCTGTAACATGTCTGTAACCTGTCTATAACCTATCTGTAACCTGTCTGTAACCTATCTCTAGTGTCTTGTCTGTAACCTATCTGTGGTGTGTTGTTTGTAACCAGTCTGTAACCTGTCTGTAACCTATCTCTAGTGTGCTGTCTGTAACCTATCTGTGGTGTGTTGTTTGTAACTTATCTGTAGTATGTTGTCTATAACCTATCTGTAACCTCTCTGTAACCTGTCTGTAATGTGTTGTCTGTAACCTATCTGTAGTATGTTGTCTGTAACCTATCTGTAGTATGTTGTCTATAACCTATCTGTAACCTGTCTGTAACCTGTCTGTAACCTGTCTGTAACCTGTCTGTAACCTATCTGTAGTATGTTGTCTGTAACCTATCTGTAGTGTGTTGTCTATAACCTATCTGTGGTGTGTTGTCTGTAACCTGTCTGTAACCTGTCTGTAATGTGTTGTCTATAACCTGTCTGTAACCTGTCTGTAATGTGTTGTCTGTAACCTGTCTGTAACCTGTCTGTAACCTGTCTGCAACCTCTCTGTAATGTGTTGTCTGTAGTGTGTTGTTTGTAATGCATCTGTAATGTGTTGTCTATAGTGTGTTGTCTGTAACCTGTCTGTAGTGTGTTGACTATACCCTGTCTGTGGTGGGTTGTCTGTAACCCGTCTGTAACCTGTCTGCAACTGTCTGCTATGTGTTGTCTGTAGTGTGTTGTCTGTAACCTTTCTGTAATGTGTTGTCTGTAGTGTGTTGTTTGTAACGTGTCTGTAATGTGTTATCTGTAGTGTGTTGTCTGTAACCTGTCTGTAACCTATCTGTGGTGTATTGTCTGTATCCTGTCTGTAACCTGTCTGTAGTGTGTTGTCTGAAACCTGTCTGTAACCTGTCTGTAACCTATCTGTAGTGTGTTGTCTGTAACATATCTGTGGTGTGTTGTCTGTAACCTGTTTGTAACCTATCTGTAGTGTGTTGTCTGTAACCTGTCTGTAACCTGTCTGTAACCTATCTGTAGTTTGTTGTCTGTAACATATCTGTGGTGTGTTGTCTGTAACCTGTCTGTAATCTGTCTGTAGTGTGTTGTCTGTAACCTGTCTGTAACCTGTCTGTAACCTATCTGTAGTTTGTTGTCTGTAACATATCTGTGGTGTGTTGTCTGTAACCTGTCTGTAATCTGTCTGTAATGTGTTTTCTGTAACCTATCTGTAGTATGTTGTCTGTAACCTGTCTGTAACCTGTCTGTAACCTGTCTGTAACCTATCTGTAGTGTGTTGTCTGAAACCTGTCTGTAACCTATCTGTAGTGTGTTGTCTGAAACCTGTCTGTAACCTGTCTGTAACCTGTCTGTAACCTGTCTGTAACCTGTCTGTAACCTGTCTGTAACCTATCTGTAGTATGTTGTCTGTAACCTATCTGTAGTGTGTTGTCTATAACCTATCTGTGGTGTGTTGTCTGTAACCTGTCTGTAACCTGTCTGTAATGTGTTGTCTATAACCTGTCTGTAACCTGTCTGTAATGCGTTGTCTATAACCTGTCTGTAACCTGTCTGTAATGTGTTGTCTGTAACCTGTCTGTAACCTGTCTGCAACCTCTCTGTAATGTGTTGTCTGTAGTGTGTTGTTTGTAATGCATCTGTAATGTGTTGTCTATAGTGTGTTGTCTGTAACCTGTCTGTAGTGTGTTGACTATACCCTGTCTGTGGTGGGTTGTCTGTAACCCGTCTGTAACCTGTCTGCAACTGTCTGTTATGTGTTGTCTGTAGTGTGTTGTCTGTAACCTTTCTGTAATGTGTTGTCTGTAGTGTGTTGTTTGTAACGTGTCTGTAATGTGTTATCTGTAGTGTGTTGTCTGTAACCTGTCTGTAGTGTGTTGTCTGTAACCGGTCTGTGGTGTGTTCTCTGTAGTGTGTTGTCTGTAAACTGTCTGTAACCTATCTGTGGTGTATTGTCTGTATCCTGTCTGTAACCTGTCTGTAGTGTGTTGTCTGAAACCTGTCTGTAACCTGTCTGTAACCTATCTGTAGTGTGTTGTCTGTAACATATCTGTTGTGTGTTGTCTGTAACCTGTCTGTAACCTGTCTGTAACCTGTCTGTAACCTGTCTGTAACCTGTCTGTAACCTATCTGTAGTGTGTTGTCTGTAACATATCTGTGGTGTGTTGTCTGTAACCTGTTTGTAACCTATCTGTAGTGTGTTGTCTGTAACCTGTCTGTAACCTGTCTGTAGTGTGTTGTCTGTAACCTGTCTGTAACCTGTCTGTAACCTATCTGTAGTTTGTTGTCTGTAACATATCTGTGGTGTGTTGTCTGTAACCTGTCTGTAATCTGTCTGTAATGTGTTTTCTGTAACCTATCTGTGGTATGTTGCCTGTAACCTGTCTGTAACCTGTCTGTAACCTGTCTGTAACCTATCTGTAGTGTGTTGTCTGAAACCTGTCTGTAACCTATCTGTAGTGTGTTGTCTGAAACCTGTCTGTAACCTGTCTGTAACCTGTCTGTAACCTATCTGTGGTGTGTTGTCTGTAGCCTGTCTGTAACATATCTGTGGTGTGTTATCTGTAACCTGTCTGTAACCTGTCTGTGACCTGTCTGTGACCTATCTGTAGTGTGTTATCTGTAACCTGTCTGTAAACTGTCTGTAACCTATCTGTAGTGTGTTGTCTATAACCTATCTGTGGTGTGTTGTTTGTAACCTGTCTGTAACCTGTCTGTAACCTATCTGTGGTGTGTTGTCTGTAACCTGTCTGTGGTGTGTTGTCTGTAACCTGTCTGTAACCTGTCTTTAACCTATCTGTAGTGTGTTGTCTGTAGCCTGTCTGTAACATATCTGTGGTGTGTTATCTGTAACCTGTCTGTAACCTGTCTGTAACCTAACTGTGGTGTGTTGTCTGTAGCCTGTCTGTAACATATCTGTGGTGTGTTATCTGTAACCTGTCTGTAACCTGTCTGTAGTGTGTTGTCTGTAACCTATCTGTGGTGTGTTTTCTGTATCCTGTCTGTAACCTGTCTGTAACCTATCTGTAGTGTGTTGTCTATAACCTATCTGTGGTGTGTTGTTTGTAACCTGTCTGTAACCTGTCTGTAACCTATCTGTGGTGTGTTGTCTGTAACCTGTCTGTGGTGTGTTGTCTGTAACCTGTCTGTAACCTGTCTTTAACCTATCTGTAGTGTGTTGTCTGTAGCCTGTCTGTAACATATCTGTGGTGTGTTATCTGTAACCTGTCTGTAACCTGTCTGTAACCTAACTGTGGTGTGTTGTCTGTAGCCTGTCTGTAACATATCTGTGGTGTGTTATCTGTAACCTGTCTGTAACCTGTCTGTAGTGTGTTGTCTGTAACCTATCTGTGGTGTGTTGTCTGTAACCTGTCTGTAACCTGTCTGTAACCTATCTGTGGTTGGTGTCTGTAACCTGACTGTAACCTGTCTGTAACCTATCTGTGGTGTGTTGTCTGTAACCTATCTGTGGTGTGTTGTCTGTAGCCTGTCTGTAACCTATCTCTAATGTGTTGTCTGTAACATATCTGTGGTGTGTTGTCTGTAGCATGTCTGTAACCTGTCTGTGACCTGTCTGTGACCTATCTGTAGTGTGTTATCTGTAACCTGTCTGTAAACTGTCTGTAACCTATCTGTAGTGTGTTGTCTATAACCTATCTGTGGTGTGTTGTTTGTAACCTGTCTGTAACCTGTCTTTAACCTATCTGTAGTGTGGTGTCTGTAAACTATCTGTGGTGTGTTGTCTGTAACCTGTCTGTACCCTGTCTGTAGTGTGTTGTCTGTAACATGTATGTAACCTGTCTGTAACCTATCTGTAGTGTGTTGTCTGTAACATATCTGTGGTGTGTTGTCTGTAACCTGTCTGTAACCTGTCTGTAACCTGTCTGTAACATATCTGTAGTGTGTTGTCTGTAACCTGTCTGTAACCTGTCTGTAACCTATCTGTGGTGTATTGTCTGTATCCTGTCTGTAACCTGTCTGTAGTGTGTTGTCTGTAACCTGTCTGTAACCTATCTGTGGTGTGTTGTCTGTAACCTGTCTTTAATATATCTGTAGTGTGGTGTCTGTAAACTATCTGTGGTGTGTTGTCTGTAACCTGTCTGTACCCTGTCTGTAGTGTGTTGTCTGTAACATGTCTGTAACCTGTCTATAACCTATCTGTAACCTGTCTGTAACCTATCTCTAGTGTCTTGTCTGTAACCTATCTGTGGTGTGTTGTTTGTAACCAGTCTGTAACCTGTCTGTAACCTATCTCTAGTGTGCTGTCTGTAACCTATCTGTGGTGTGTTGTTTGTAACTTATCTGTAGTATGTTGTCTATAACCTATCTGTAACCTCTCTGTAACCTGTCTGTAATGTGTTGTCTGTAACCTATCTGTAGTATGTTGTCTGTAACCTATCTGTAGTATGTTGTCTATAACCTATCTGTAACCTGTCTGTAACCTGTCTGTAACCTGTCTGTAACCTGTCTGTAACCTATCTGTAGTATGTTGTCTGTAACCTATCTGTAGTGTGTTGTCTATAACCTATCTGTGGTGTGTTGTCTGTAACCTGTCTGTAACCTGTCTGTAATGTGTTGTCTATAACCTGTCTGTAACCTGTCTGTAATGTGTTGTCTGTAACCTGTCTGTAACCTGTCTGTAACCTGTCTGCAACCTCTCTGTAATGTGTTGCCTGTAGTGTGTTGTTTGTAATGCATCTGTAATGTGTTGTCTATAGTGTGTTGTCTGTAACCTGTCTGTAGTGTGTTGACTATACCCTGTCTGTGGTGGGTTGTCTGTAACCCGTCTGTAACCTGTCTGCAACTGTCTGTTATGTGTTGTCTGTAGTGTGTTGTCTGTAACCTTTCTGTAATGTGTTGTCTGTAGTGTGTTGTTTGTAACGTGTCTGTAATGTGTTATCTGTAGTGTGTTGTCTGTAACCTGTCTGTAACCTATCTGTGGTGTATCGTCTGTATCCTGTCTGTAACCTGTCTGTAGTGTGTTGTCTGAAACCTGTCTGTAACCTGTCTGTAACCTATCTGTAGTGTGTTGTCTGTAACATATCTGTGGTGTGTTGTCTGTAACCTGTTTGTAACCTATCTGTAGTGTGTTGTCTGTAACCTGTCTGTAACCTGTCTGTAACCTATCTGTAGTTTGTTGTCTGTAACATATCTGTGGTGTGTTGTCTGTAACCTGTCTGTAATCTGTCTGTAGTGTGTTGTCTGTAACCTGTCTGTAACCTGTCTGTAACCTATCTGTAGTTTGTTGTCTGTAACATATCTGTGGTGTGTTGTCTGTAACCTGTCTGTAATCTGTCTGTAATGTGTTTTCTGTAACCTATCTGTGGTATGTTGTCTGTAACCTGTCTGTAACCTGTCTGTAACCTGTCTGTAACCTATCTGTAGTGTGTTGTCTGAAACCTGTCTGTAACCTATCTGTAGTGTGTTGTCTGAAACCTGTCTGTAACCTGTCTGTAACCTGTCTGTAACCTGTCTGTAACCTGTCTGTAACCTGTCTGTAACCTATCTGTAGTATGTTGTCTGTAACCTATCTGTAGTGTGTTGTCTATAACCTATCTGTGGTGTGTTGTCTGTAACCTGTCTGTAACCTGTCTGTAATGTGTTGTCTATAACCTGTCTGTAACCTGTCTGTAATGCGTTGTCTATAACCTGTCTGTAACCTGTCTGTAATGTGTTGTCTGTAACCTGTCTGTAACCTGTCTGCAACCTCTCTGTAATGTGTTGTCTGTAGTGTGTTGTTTGTAATGCATCTGTAATGTGTTGTCTATAGTGTGTTGTCTGTAACCTGTCTGTAGTGTGTTGACTATACCCTGTCTGTGGTGGGTTGTCTGTAACCCGTCTGTAACCTGTCTGCAACTGTCTGTTATGTGTTGTCTGTAGTGTGTTGTCTGTAACCTTTCTGTAATGTGTTGTCTGTTGTGTGTTGTTTGTAACATGTCTGTAATGTGTTATCTGTAGTGTGTTGTCTGTAACCTGTCTGTAGTGTGTTGTCTGTAACCGGTCTGTGGTGTGTTCTCTGTAGTGTGTTGTCTGTAAACTGTCTGTAACCTGTCTGTAGTGTGTTGTCTGTAACCTATCTGTGGTGTGTTGTCTGTAACCTGTCTGTAACCTGTCTGTAACCTATCTGTGGTTGGTGTCTGTAACCTGACTGTAACCTGTCTGTAACCTATCTGTGGTGTGTTGTCTGTAACCTATCTGTGGTGTGTTGTCTGTAGCCTGTCTGTAACCTATCTCTAATGTGTTGTCTGTAACATATCTGTGGTGTGTTGTCTGTAGCATGTCTGTAACCTGTCTGTGACCTGTCTGTGACCTATCTGTAGTGTGTTATCTGTAACCTGTCTGTAAACTGTCTGTAACCTATCTGTAGTGTGTTGTCTATAACCTATCTGTGGTGTGTTGTTTGTAACCTGTCTGTAACCTGTCTGTAACCTATCTGTGGTGTGTTGTCTGTAACCTGTCTGTGGTGTGTTGTCTGTAACCTGTCTGTAACCTGTCTTTAACCTATCTGTAGTGTGGTGTCTGTAAACTATCTGTGGTGTGTTGTCTGTAACCTGTCTGTACCCTGTCTGTAGTGTGTTGTCTGTAACATGTCTGTAACCTGTCTGTAACCTATCTGTAGTGTGTTGTCTGTAACATATCTGTGGTGTGTTGTCTGTAACCTGTCTGTAACCTGTCTGTAACCTGTCTGTAACATATCTGTAGTGTGTTGTCTGTAACCTGTCTGTAACCTGTCTGTAACCTATCTGTGGTGTATTGTCTGTATCCTGTCTGTAACCTGTCTGTAGTGTGTTGTCTGTAACCTGTCTGTAACCTATCTGTGGTGTGTTGTCTGTAACCTGTCTTTAATATATCTGTAGTGTGGTGTCTGTAAACTATCTGTGGTGTGTTGTCTGTAACCTGTCTGTACCCTGTCTGTAGTGTGTTGTCTGTAACATGTCTGTAACCTGTCTATAACCTATCTGTAACCTGTCTGTAACCTATCTCTAGTGTCTTGTCTGTAACCTGTCTGTGGTGTGTTGTTTGTAACCAGTCTGTAACCTGTCTGTAACCTATCTCTAGTGTGTTGTCTGTAACCTATCTGTGGTGTGTTGTTTGCAACTTATCTGTAGTATGTTGTCTATAACCTATCTGTAACCTCTCTGTAACCTGTCTGTAATGTGTTGTCTGTAACCTATCTGTAGTATGTTGTCTGTAACCTATCTGTAGTATGTTGTCTATAACCTATCTGTAACCTGTCTGTAACCTGTCTGTAACCTGTCTGTAACCTGTCTGTAACCTATCTGTAGTATGTTGTCTGTAACCTATCTGTAGTGTGTTGTCTATAACCTATCTGTGGTGTGTTGTCTGTAACCTGTCTGTAACCTGTCTGTAATGTGTTGTCTATAACCTGTCTGTAACCTGTCTGTAATGCGTTGTCTATAACCTGTCTGTAACCTGTCTGTAATGTGTTGTCTGTAACCTGTCTGTAACCTGTCTGTAACCTGTCTGCAACCTCTCTGTAATGTGTTGTCTGTAGTGTGTTGTTTGTAATGCATCTGTAATGTGTTGTCTATAGTGTGTTGTCTGTAACCTGTCTGTAGTGTGTTGACTATACCCTGTCTGTGGTGGGTTGTCTGTAACCCGTCTGTAACCTGTCTGCAACTGTCTGTTATGTGTTGTCTGTAGTGTGTTGTCTGTAACCTTTCTGTAATGTGTTGTCTGTAGTGTGTTGTTTGTAACGTGTCTGTAATGTGTTATCTGTAGTGTGTTGTCTGTAACCTGTCTGTAACCTATCTGTGGTGTATTGTCTGTATCCTGTCTGTAACCTGTCTGTAGTGTGTTGTCTGAAACCTGTCTGTAACCTGTCTGTAACCTATCTGTAGTGTGTTGTCTGTAACATATCTGTGGTGTGTTGTCTGTAACCTGTTTGTAACCTATCTGTAGTGTGTTGTCTGTAACCTGTCTGTAACCTGTCTGTAACCTATCTGTAGTTTGTTGTCTGTAACATATCTGTGGTGTGTTGTCTGTAACCTGTCTGTAATCTGTCTGTAGTGTGTTGTCTGTAACCTGTCTGTAACCTGTCTGTAACCTATCTGTAGTTTGTTGTCTGTAACATATCTGTGGTGTGTTGTCTGTAACCTGTCTGTAATCTGTCTGTAATGTGTTTTCTGTAACCTATCTGTGGTATGTTGTCTGTAACCTGTCTGTAACCTGTCTGTAACCTGTCTGTAACCTATCTGTAGTGTGTTGTCTGAAACCTGTCTGTAACCTATCTGTAGTGTGTTGTCTGAAACCTGTCTGTAACCTGTCTGTAACCTGTCTGTAACCTGTCTGTAACCTGTCTGTAACCTGTCTGTAACCTATCTGTAGTATGTTGTCTGTAACCTATCTGTAGTGTGTTGTCTATAACCTATCTGTGGTGTGTTGTCTGTAACCTGTCTGTAACCTGTCTGTAATGTGTTGTCTATAACCTGTCTGTAACCTGTCTGTAATGCGTTGTCTATAACCTGTCTGTAACCTGTCTGTAATGTGTTGTCTGTAACCTGTCTGTAACCTGTCTGCAACCTCTCTGTAATGTGTTGTCTGTAGTGTGTTGTTTGTAATGCATCTGTAATGTGTTGTCTATAGTGTGTTGTCTGTAACCTGTCTGTAGTGTGTTGACTATACCCTGTCTGTGGTGGGTTGTCTGTAACCCGTCTGTAACCTGTCTGCAACTGTCTGTTATGTGTTGTCTGTAGTGTGTTGTCTGTAACCTTTCTGTAATGTGTTGTCTGTAACCGGTCTGTGGTGTGTTCTCTGTAGTGTGTTGTCTGTAAACTGTCTGTAACCTATCTGTGGTGTATTGTCTGTATCCTGTCTGTAACCTGTCTGTAGTGTGTTGTCTGAAACCTGTCTGTAACCTGTCTGTAACCTATCTGTAGTGTGTTGTCTGTAACATATCTGTTGTGTGTTGTCTGTAACCTGTCTGTAACCTGTCTGTAACCTGTCTGTAACCTGTCTGTAACCTGTCTGTAACCTATCTGTAGTGTGTTGTCTGTAACATATCTGTGGTGTGTTGTCTGTAACCTGTTTGTAACCTATCTGTAGTGTGTTGTCTGTAACCTGTCTGTAACCTGTCTGTAGTGTGTTGTCTGTAACCTATCTGTAGTATGTTGTCTGTAACCTATCTGTAGTATGTTGTCTATAACCTATCTGTAACCTGTCTGTAACCTGTCTGTAACCTGTCTGTAACCTGTCTGTAACCTATCTGTAGTATGTTGTCTGTAACCTATCTGTAGTGTGTTGTCTATAACCTATCTGTGGTGTGTTGTCTGTAACCTGTCTGTAACCTGTCTGTAATGTGTTGTCTATAACCTGTCTGTAACCTGTCTGTAATGCGTTGTCTATAACCTGTCTGTAACCTGTCTGTAATGTGTTGTCTGTAACCTGTCTGTAACCTGTCTGTAACCTGTCTGCAACCTCTCTGTAATGTGTTGTCTGTAGTGTGTTGTTTGTAATGCATCTGTAATGTGTTGTCTATAGTGTGTTGTCTGTAACCTGTCTGTAGTGTGTTGACTATACCCTGTCTGTGGTGGGTTGTCTGTAACCCGTCTGTAACCTGTCTGCAACTGTCTGTTATGTGTTGTCTGTAGTGTGTTGTCTGTAACCTTTCTGTAATGTGTTGTCTGTAGTGTGTTGTTTGTAACGTGTCTGTAATGTGTTATCTGTAGTGTGTTGTCTGTAACCTGTCTGTAACCTATCTGTGGTGTATTGTCTGTATCCTGTCTGTAACCTGTCTGTAGTGTGTTGTCTGAAACCTGTCTGTAACCTGTCTGTAACCTATCTGTAGTGTGTTGTCTGTAACATATCTGTGGTGTGTTGTCTGTAACCTGTTTGTAACCTATCTGTAGTGTGTTGTCTGTAACCTGTCTGTAACCTGTCTGTAACCTATCTGTAGTTTGTTGTCTGTAACATATCTGTGGTGTGTTGTCTGTAACCTGTCTGTAATCTGTCTGTAGTGTGTTGTCTGTAACCTGTCTGTAACCTGTCTGTAACCTATCTGTAGTTTGTTGTCTGTAACATATCTGTGGTGTGTTGTCTGTAACCTGTCTGTAATCTGTCTGTAATGTGTTTTCTGTAACCTATCTGTGGTATGTTGTCTGTAACCTGTCTGTAACCTGTCTGTAACCTGTCTGTAACCTATCTGTAGTGTGTTGTCTGAAACCTGTCTGTAACCTATCTGTAGTGTGTTGTCTGAAACCTGTCTGTAACCTGTCTGTAACCTGTCTGTAACCTGTCTGTAACCTGTCTGTAACCTGTCTGTAACCTATCTGTAGTATGTTGTCTGTAACCTATCTGTAGTGTGTTGTCTATAACCTATCTGTGGTGTGTTGTCTGTAACCTGTCTGTAACCTGTCTGTAATGTGTTGTCTATAACCTGTCTGTAACCTGTCTGTAATGCGTTGTCTATAACCTGTCTGTAACCTGTCTGTAATGTGTTGTCTGTAACCTGTCTGTAACCTGTCTGCAACCTCTCTGTAATGTGTTGTCTGTAGTGTGTTGTTTGTAATGCATCTGTAATGTGTTGTCTATAGTGTGTTGTCTGTAACCTGTCTGTAGTGTGTTGACTATACCCTGTCTGTGGTGGGTTGTCTGTAACCCGTCTGTAACCTGTCTGCAACTGTCTGTTATGTGTTGTCTGTAGTGTGTTGTCTGTAACCTTTCTGTAATGTGTTGTCTGTAACCGGTCTGTGGTGTGTTCTCTGTAGTGTGTTGTCTGTAAACTGTCTGTAACCTATCTGTGGTGTATTGTCTGTATCCTGTCTGTAACCTGTCTGTAGTGTGTTGTCTGAAACCTGTCTGTAACCTGTCTGTAACCTATCTGTAGTGTGTTGTCTGTAACATATCTGTTGTGTGTTGTCTGTAACCTGTCTGTAACCTGTCTGTAACCTGTCTGTAACCTGTCTGTAACCTGTCTGTAACCTATCTGTAGTGTGTTGTCTGTAACATATCTGTGGTGTGTTGTCTGTAACCTGTTTGTAACCTATCTGTAGTGTGTTGTCTGTAACCTGTCTGTAACCTGTCTGTAGTGTGTTGTCTGTAACCTGTCTGTAACCTGTCTGTAACCTATCTGTAGTTTGTTGTCTGTAACATATCTGTGGTGTGTTGTCTGTAACCTGTCTGTAATCTGTCTGTAATGTGTTTTCTGTAACCTATCTGTGGTATGTTGTCTGTAACCTGTCTGTAACCTGTCTGTAACCTGTCTGTAACCTATCTGTAGTGTGTTGTCTGAAACCTGTCTGTAACCTATCTGTAGTGTGTTGTCTGAAACCTGTCTGTAACCTGTCTGTAACCTGTCTGTAACCTATCTGTGGTGTGTTGTCTGTAGCCTGTCTGTAACATATCTGTGGTGTGTTATCTGTAACCTGTCTGTAACCTGTCTGTGACCTGTCTGTGACCTATCTGTAGTGTGTTATCTGTAACCTGTCTGTAAACTGTCTGTAACCTATCTGTAGTGTGTTGTCTATAACCTATCTGTGGTGTGTTGTTTGTAACCTGTCTGTAACCTGTCTTTAACCTATCTGTAGTGTGTTGTCTGTAGCCTGTCTGTAACATATCTGTGGTGTGTTATCTGTAACCTGTCTGTAACCTGTCTGTAACCTAACTGTGGTGTGTTGTCTGTAGCCTGTCTGTAACATATCTGTGGTGTGTTTTCTGTAACCTGTCTGTAACCTGTCTGTAGTGTGTTGTCTGTAACCTATCTGTGGTGTGTTTTCTGTATCCTGTCTGTAACCTGTCTGTAGTGTGTTGTCTGTAACCTGTCTGTAACCTGTCTGTAACCTATCTGTGGTTGGTGTCTGTAACCTGACTGTAACCTGTCTGTAACCTATCTGTGGTGTGTTGTCTGTAACCTATCTGTGGTGTGTTGTCTGTAGCCTGTCTGTAACCTATCTCTAATGTGTTGTCTGTAACATATCTGTGGTGTGTTGTCTGTAGCATGTCTGTAACCTGTCTGTGACCTGTCTGTGACCTATCTGTAGTGTGTTATCTGTAACCTGTCTGTAAACTGTCTGTAACCTATCTGTAGTGTGTTGTCTATAACCTATCTGTGGTGTGTTGTTTGTAACCTGTCTGTAACCTGTCTGTAACCTATCTGTGGTGTGTTGTCTGTAACCTGTCTGTGGTGTGTTGTCTGAAACCTGTCTGTAACCTGTCTTTAACCTATCTGTAGTGTGGTGTCTGTAAACTATCTGTGGTGTGTTGTCTGTAACCTGTCTGTACCCTGTCTGTAGTGTGTTGTCTGTAACCTGTCTATAACCTGTCTGTAACCTATATGTAGTGTGTTGTCTGTAACATATCTGTGGTGTGTTGTCTGTAACCTGTCTGTAACCTGTCTGTAACCTGTCTGTAACATATCTGTAGTGTGTTGTCTGTAACCTGTCTGTAACCTGTCTGTAACCTATCTGTGGTGTATTGTCTGTATCCTGTCTGTAACCTGTCTGTAGTGTGTTGTCTGTAACCTGTCTGTAACCTATCTGTGGTGTGTTGTCTGAAACCTGTCTGTAACCTGTCTTTAACCTATCTGTAGTGTGGTGTCTGTAAACTATCTGTGGTGTGTTGTCTGTAACATGTCTGTAACCTGTCTGTAACCTATCTGTAGTGTGTTGTCTGTAACATATCTGTGGTGTGTTGTTTGTAACCTGTCTGTAACCTGTCTTTAACCTATCTGTAGTGTGTTGTCTGTAGCCTGTCTGTAACATATCTGTGGTGTGTTATCTGTAACCTGTCTGTAACCTGTCTGTAACCTAACTGTGGTGTGTTGTCTGTAGCCTGTCTGTAACATATCTGTGGTGTGTTTTCTGTAACCTGTCTGTAACCTGTCTGTAGTGTGTTGTCTGTAACCTATCTGTGGTGTGTTTTCTGTATCCTGTCTGTAACCTGTCTGTAGTGTGTTGTCTGTAACCTGTCTGTAACCTGTCTGTAACCTATCTGTGGTTGGTGTCTGTAACCTGACTGTAACCTGTCTGTAACCTATCTGTGGTGTGTTGTCTGTAACCTATCTGTGGTGTGTTGTCTGTAGCCTGTCTGTAACCTATCTCTAATGTGTTGTCTGTAACATATCTGTGGTGTGTTGTCTGTAGCATGTCTGTAACCTGTCTGTGACCTGTCTGTGACCTATCTGTAGTGTGTTATCTGTAACCTGTCTGTAAACTGTCTGTAACCTATCTGTAGTGTGTTGTCTATAACCTATCTGTGGTGTGTTGTTTGTAACCTGTCTGTAACCTGTCTGTAACCTATCTGTGGTGTGTTGTCTGTAACCTGTCTGTGGTGTGTTGTCTGAAACCTGTCTGTAACCTGTCTTTAACCTATCTGTAGTGTGGTGTCTGTAAACTATCTGTGGTGTGTTGTCTGTAACCTGTCTGTACCCTGTCTGTAGTGTGTTGTCTGTAACCTGTCTATAACCTGTCTGTAACCTATATGTAGTGTGTTGTCTGTAACATATCTGTGGTGTGTTGTCTGTAACCTGTCTGTAACCTGTCTGTAACCTGTCTGTAACATATCTGTAGTGTGTTGTCTGTAACCTGTCTGTAACCTGTCTGTAACCTATCTGTGGTGTATTGTCTGTATCCTGTCTGTAACCTGTCTGTAGTGTGTTGTCTGTAACCTGTCTGTAACCTATCTGTGGTGTGTTGTCTGAAACCTGTCTGTAACCTGTCTTTAACCTATCTGTAGTGTGGTGTCTGTAAACTATCTGTGGTGTGTTGTCTGTAACATGTCTGTAACCTGTCTGTAACCTATCTGTAGTGTGTTGTCTGTAACATATCTGTGGTGTGTTGTCTGTAACCTGTCTGTAACCTGTCTGTAACCTGTCTGTAACATATCTGTAGTGTGTTGTCTGTAACCTGTCTGTAACCTGTCTGTAACCTGTTTGTAACCTGTCTGTAGTGTGTTGTCTGTAACCTGTCTGTAAGCTATCTGTCTGTCTGTAACCTATCTGTGGTGTGTTGTCTGTAACATGTCTGTAACCTATCAGTGGCGTGTTGTCTGTAGCCTGTCTGTAACCTGTCTGTGACCTGTCTGTGACCTATCTGTGGTGTGTTGTCTGTAACCTGTCTGTAAACTGTCTGTAACCTCTCTGTAGTGTGTTGTCTGTAACCTATCTGTAGTGTGTTGTCTATAACCTATCTGTGGTGTGTTGTTTGTAACCTGTCTGTAACCTGTCTGTAACCTGTCTGTAACCTGTCTGTAATGTGTTGTCTATAACCTGTCTGTAACCTGTCTGTAATGTGTTGGCTATAACCTGTCTGTAACCTGTCTGTAATGTGTTGTCTATAACCTGTCTGTAACCTTTCTGTAACCTGTCTGCAACCTGTCTGTAATGTGTTGTCTCTAGTGTGTTGTTTGTAATGTGTTGTCTGTAGTGTGTTGTCTGTAACCTGTCTGTAGTGTGTTGACTGTACCCTGTCTGTGGTGGGTTGTCTGTAACCTGTCTGTAGCCTGTCTGTAACCTGTCTGGAACCTGTCTGTAAAGTGTTGTCTGTAGTGTGTTGTCGGTAACCTGTCTGTAATGTGTTGTCTGTAATGTGTTGTCTGTAGTGTGTTGTCTGTAACCTGTCTGTAGTGTGTTGACTGTACCCTGTCTGTGGTGGGTTGTCTGTAACCTGTCTGTAGCCTGTCTGTAACCTGTCTGGAACCTGTCTGTAAAGTGTTGTCTGTAGTGTGTTGTCGGTAACCTGTCTGTAATGTGTTGTCTGTAGTGTGTTGTTTGTAACGTGTTTGTAATGTGTTGTCTGTAGTGTGTTGTCTGTAAACTGTCTGTAGTGTGTTGTTTGTTACATGTCTGTAGTGTGTTGTTTGTTTCCTGTCTGTAGTGTGTTGTCTGTAACCTGTCTGTAACCTATCTGTGGTGTGGTGTCTGTAACCTGTCTGTAACCTGTCTGTAACCTATCTGTGGTGTGTTGTCTGTAACCTATATGTGGTGTGTTGTCTGTAACCTATCTGTGGTATGTTGTCTGTAACCTGTCTGTAACCTGTCTGTAGCCTGTCTGTAACCTATCTGTGGTGTGTTCAAATCAAATCAAATCAAATTTATTTATATAGCCCTTCGTACATCAGCTGATATCTCAAAGTGCTGTACAGAAACCCAGCCTAAAACCCCAAACAGCAAGCAATGCAGGTGGAGAAGTGTGTTGTCTGTAACCTGTCTGTAACCTGTCTGTAACCTATCTCTAGTGTGTTGTCTGTAACATATCTGTGGTGTGTTGTCTGTAACCTGTCTGTAATCTGTCTGTAATGTGTTTTCTGTAACCTATCTGTGGTATGTTGTCTGTAACCTGTCTGTAACCTGTCTGTAACCTGTCTGTAACCTATCTGTAGTGTGTTGTCTGAAACCTGTCTGTAACCTATCTGTAGTGTGTTGTCTGAAACCTGTCTGTAACCTGTCTGTAACCTGTCTGTAACCTGTCTGTAACCTATCTGTGGTGTGTTGTCTGTAGCCTGTCTGTAACATATCTGTGGTGTGTTATCTGTAACCTGTCTGTAACCTGTCTGTAACCTAACTGTGGTGTGTTGTCTGTAGCCTGTCTGTAACATATCTGTGGTGTGTTATCTGTAACCTGTCTGTAACCTGTCTGTAGTGTGTTGTCTGTAACCTATCTGTGGTGTGTTTTCTGTATCCTGTCTGTAACCTGTCTGTAGTGTGTTGTCTGTAACCTGTCTGTAACCTGTCTGTAACCTATCTGTGGTGTGGTGTCTGTAACCTGACTGTAACCTGTCTGTAACCTATCTGTGGTGTGTTGTCTGTAACCTATCTGTGGTGTGTTGTCTGTAGCCTGTCTGTAACCTATCTCTAATGTGTTGTCTGTAACCTGTCTGTGGTGTGTTGTCTGTAGCCTGTCTGTAACCTGTCTGTGACCTGTCTGTGACCTATCTGTGGTGTGTTGTCTGTAACCTGTCTGTAAACTGTCTGTAACCTCTCTGTAGTGTGTTGTCTGTAACCTATCTGTAGTGTGTTGTCTATAACCTATCTGTGGTGTGTTGTTTGTAACCTGTCTGTAACCTGTCTGTAACCTGTCTGTAACCTGTCTGTAATGTGTTGTCTATAACCTGTCTGTAACCTGTCTGTGGTGTGTTGTCTGTAACCTGTCTGTAACCTGTCTTTAACCTATCTGTAGTGTGGTGTCTGTAAACTATCTGTGGTGTGTTGTCTGTAACCTGTCTGTACCCTGTCTGTAGTGTGTTGTCTGTAACCTGTCTATAACCTGTCTGTAACCTATCTGTAGTGTGTTGTCTGTAACATATCTGTGGTGTGTTGTCTGTAACCTGTCTGTAGTGTGTTGACTGTACCCTGTCTCTGGTGGGTTGTCTGTAACCTGTCTGTAGCCTGTCTGTAACCTGTCTGGAACCTGTCTGTAAAGTGTTGTCTGTAGTGTGTTGTCGGTAACCTGTCTGTAATGTGTTGTCTGTAATGTGTTGTCTGTAGTGTGTTGTCTGTAACCTGTCTGTAGTGTGTTGACTGTACCCTGTCTGTGGTGGGTTGTCTGTAACCTGTCTGTAGCCTGTCTGTAACCTGTCTGGAACCTGTCTGTAAAGTGTTGTCTGTAGTGTGTTGTCGGTAACCTGTCTGTAATGTGTTGTCTGTAGTGTGTTGTTTGTAACGTGTTTGTAATGTGTTGTCTGTAGTGTGTTGTCTGTAAACTGTCTGTAGTGTGTTGTTTGTTACATGTCTGTAGTGTGTTGTTTGTTTCCTGTCTGTAGTGTGTTGTCTGTAACCTGTCTGTAACCTGTCTGTAACCTATCTGTGGTGTGGTGTCTGTAACCTGTCTGTAACCTGTCTGTAACCTATCTGTGGTGTGTTGTCTGTAACCTATATGTGGTGTGTTGTCTGTAACCTATCTGTGGTATGTTGTCTGTAACCTGTCTGTAACCTGTCTGTAGCCTGTCTGTAACCTATCTGTGGTGTGTTGTCTGTAACCTGTCTGTAATCTGTCTGTAATGTGTTTTCTGTAACCTATCTGTGGTATGTTGTCTGTAACCTGTCTGTAACCTGTCTGTAACCTGTCTGTAACCTATCTGTAGTGTGTTGTCTGAAACCTGTCTGTAACTTATCTGCAGTGTGTTGTCTGAAACCTGTCTGTAACCTGTCTGTAACCTGTCTGTAACCTATCTGTGGTGTGTTGTCTGTAGCCTGTCTGTAACATATCTGTGGTGTGTTATCTGTAACCTGTCTGTAACCTGTCTGTAACCTAACTGTGGTGTGTTGTCTGTAGCCTGTCTGTAACCTGTCTGTGGTGTGTTGTCTGTAGCCTGTCTGTAACCTGTCTGTGGTGTGTTGTCTGTAACCTATCTGTGGTGTGTTGTCTGTAGCCTGTCTGTAACCTATCTCTAATGTGTTGTCTGTAACATATCTGTGGTGTGTTGTCTGTAGCATGTCTGTAACCTGTCTGTGACCTGTCTGTGACCTATCTGTAGTGTGTTATCTGTAACCTGTCTGTAAACTGTCTGTAACCTATCTGTAGTGTGTTGTCTATAACCTATCTGTGGTGTGTTGTTTGTAACCTGTCTGTAACCTGTCTGTAACCTATCTGTGGTGTGTTGTCTGTAACCTGTCTGTGGTGTGTTGTCTGTAACCTGTCTGTAACCTGTCTTTAACCTATCTGTAGTGTGGTGTCTGTAAACTATCTGTGGTGTGTTGTCTGTAACCTGTCTGTACCCTGTCTGTAACCTATCTGTAGTTTGTTGTCTGTAACATATCTGTGGTGTGTTGTCTGTAACCTGTCTGTAATCTGTCTGTAATGTGTTTTCTGTAACCTATCTGTGGTATGTTGTCTGTAACCTGTCTGTAACCTGTCTGTAACCTGTCTGTAACCTATCTGTAGTGTGTTGTCTGAAACCTGTCTGTAACCTATCTGTAGTGTGTTGTCTGAAACCTGTCTGTAACCTGTCTGTAACCTGTCTGTAACCTGTCTGTAACCTGTCTGTAACCTATCTGTAGTATGTTGTCTGTAACCTATCTGTAGTGTGTTGTCTATAACCTATCTGTGGTGTGTTGTCTGTAACCTGTCTGTAACCTGTCTGTAATGTGTTGTCTATAACCTGTCTGTAACCTGTCTGTAATGCGTTGTCTATAACCTGTCTGTAACCTGTCTGTAATGTGTTGTCTGTAACCTGTCTGTAACCTGTCTGCAACCTCTCTGTAATGTGTTGTCTGTAGTGTGTTGTTTGTAATGCATCTGTAATGTGTTGTCTATAGTGTGTTGTCTGTAACCTGTCTGTAGTGTGTTGACTATACCCTGTCTGTGGTGGGTTGTCTGTAACCCGTCTGTAACCTGTCTGCAACTGTCTGTTATGTGTTGTCTGTAGTGTGTTGTCTGTAACCTTTCTGTAAGGTGTTGTCTGTAGTGTGTTGTTTGTAACGTGTCTGTAATGTGTTATCTGTAGTGTGTTGTCTGTAACCTGTCTGTAGTGTGTTGTCTGTAACCGGTCTGTGGTGTGTTCTCTGTAGTGTGTTGTCTGTAAACTGTCTGTAACCTATCTGTGGTGTATTGTCTGTATCCTGTCTGTAACCTGTCTGTAGTGTGTTGTCTGAAACCTGTCTGTAACCTGTCTGTAACCTATCTGTAGTGTGTTGTCTGTAACATATCTGTTGTGTGTTGTCTGTAACCTGTCTGTAACCTGTCTGTAACCTGTCTGTAACCTGTCTGTAACCTGTCTGTAACCTATCTGTAGTGTGTTGTCTGTAACATATCTGTGGTGTGTTGTCTGTAACCTGTTTGTAACCTATCTGTAGTGTGTTGTCTGTAACCTGTCTGTAACCTGTCTGTAGTGTGTTGTCTGTAACCTGTCTGTAACCTGTCTGTAACCTATCTGTAGTTTGTTGTCTGTAACATATCTGTGGTGTGTTGTCTGTAACCTGTCTGTAATCTGTCTGTAATGTGTTTTCTGTAACCTATCTGTGGTATGTTGTCTGTAACCTGTCTGTAACCTGTCTGTAACCTGTCTGTAACCTATCTGTAGTGTGTTGTCTGAAACCTGTCTGTAACCTATCTGTAGTGTGTTGTCTGAAACCTGTCTGTAACCTGTCTGTAACCTGTCTGTAACCTATCTGTGGTGTGTTGTCTGTAGCCTGTCTGTAACATATCTGTGGTGTGTTATCTGTAACCTGTCTGTAACCTGTCTGTGACCTGTCTGTGACCTATCTGTAGTGTGTTATCTGTAACCTGTCTGTAAAAAACTGTCTGTAACCTATCTGTAGTGTGTTGTCTATAACCTGTCTGTGGTGTGTTGTCTGTAACCTGTCTGTAACCTGTCTTTAACCTATCTGTAGTGTGTTGTCTGTAGCCTGTCTGTAACATATCTGTGGTGTGTTATCTGTAACCTGTCTGTAACCTGTCTGTAACCTAACTGTGGTGTGTTGTCTGTAGCCTGTCTGTAACATATCTGTGGTGTGTTATCTGTAACCTGTCTGTAACCTGTCTGTAGTGTGTTGTCTGTAACCTATCTGTGGTGTGTTTTCTGTATCCTGTCTGTAACCTGTCTGTAGTGTGTTGTCTGTAACCTGTCTGTAACCTGTCTGTAACCTATCTGTGGTTGGTGTCTGTAACCTGACTGTAACCTGTCTGTAACCTATCTGTGGTGTGTTGTCTGTAACCTATCTGTGGTGTGTTGTCTGTAGCCTGTCTGTAACCTATCTCTAGTGTGTTGTCTGTAACATATCTGTGGTGTGTTGTCTGTAGCATGTCTGTAACCTGTCTGTGACCTGTCTGTGACCTATCTGTAGTGTGTTATCTGTAACCTGTCTGTAAACTGTCTGTAACCTATCTGTAGTGTGTTGTCTATAACCTATCTGTGGTGTGTTGTTTGTAACCTGTCTGTAACCTGTCTGTAACCTATCTGTGGTGTGTTGTCTGTAACCTGTCTGTGGTGTGTTGTCTGTAACCTGTCTGTAACCTGTCTTTAACCTATCTGTAGTGTGGTGTCTGTAAACTATCTGTGGTGTGTTGTCTGTAACCTGTCTGTACCCTGTCTGTAGTGTGTTGTCTGTAACCTGTCTATAACCTGTCTGTAACCTATCTGTAGTGTGTTGTCTGTAACATATCTGTGGTGTGTTGTCTGTAACCTGTCTGTAACCTGTCTGTAACCTGTCTGTAACATATCTGTAGTGTGTTGTCTGTAACCTGTCTGTAACCTGTCTGTAACCTATCTGTGGTGTATTGTCTGTATCCTGTCTGTAACCTGTCTGTAGTGTGTTGTCTATAACCTGTCTGTAACCTATCTGTGGTGTGTTGTCTGAAACCTGTCTGTAACCTGTCTTTAACCTATCTGTAGTGTGGTGTCTGTAAACTATCTGTGGTGTGTTGTCTGTAACCTGTCTGTACCCTGTCTGTAGTGTGTTGTCTGTAACATGTCTGTAACCTGTCTGTAACCTATCTGTAGTGTGTTGTCTGTAACATATCTGTGGTGTGTTGTCTGTAACCTGTCTGTAACCTGTCTGTAACCTGTCTGTAACATATCTGTAGTGTGTTGTCTGTAACCTGTCTGTAACCTGTCTGTAACCTGTTTGTAACCTGTCTGTAGTGTGTTGTCTGTAACCTGTCTGTAAGCTATCTGTCTGTCTGTAACCTATCTGTGGTGTGTTGTCTGTAACATGTCTGTAACCTATCAGTGGCGTGTTGTCTGTAGCCTGTCTGTAACCTGTCTGTGACCTGTCTGTGACCTATCTGTGGTGTGTTGTCTGTAACCTGTCTGTAAACTGTCTGTAACCTCTCTGTAGTGTGTTGTCTGTAACCTATCTGTAGTGTGTTGTCTATAACCTATCTGTGGTGTGTTGTTTGTAACCTGTCTGTAACCTGTCTGTAACCTGTCTGTAACCTATCTGTAGTATGTTGTCTGTAACCTATCTGTAGTGTGTTGTCTATAACCTATCTGTGGTGTGTTGTCTGTAACCTGTCTGTAACCTGTCTGTAATGTGTTGTCTATAACCTGTCTGTAACCTGTCTGTAATGCGTTGTCTATAACCTGTCTGCAACCTGTCTGTAATGTGTTGTCTGTAACCTGTCTGTAACCTGTCTGCAACCTCTCTGTAATGTTTTGTCTGTAGTGTGTTGTTTGTAATGCATCTGTAATGTGTTGTCTATAGTGTGTTGTCTGTAACCTGTCTGTAGTGTGTTGACTATACCCTGTCTGTGGTGGGTTGTCTGTAACCCGTCTGTAACCTGTCTGCAACTGTCTGTTATGTGTTGTCTGTAGTGTGTTGTCTGTAACCTTTCTGTAATGTGTTGTCTGTAGTGTGTTGTTTGTAACGTGTCTGTAATGTGTTATCTGTAGTGTGTTGTCTGTAACCTGTCTGTAGTGTGTTGTCTGTAACCGGTCTGTGGTGTGTTCTCTGTAGTGTGTTGTCTGTAAACTGTCTGTAACCTATCTGTGGTGTATTGTCTGTATCCTGTCTGTAACCTGTCTGTAGTGTGTTGTCTGAAACCTGTCTGTAACCTGTCTGTAACCTATCTGTAGTGTGTTGTCTGTAACATATCTGTTGTGTGTTGTCTGTAACCTGTCTGTAACCTGTCTGTAACCTGTCTGTAACCTGTCTGTAACCTATCTGTAGTGTGTTGTCTGTAACATATCTGTGGTGTGTTGTCTGTAACCTGTTTGTAACCTATCTGTAGTGTGTTGTCTGTAACCTGTCTGTAACCTGTCTGTAGTGTGTTGTCTGTAACCTGTCTGTAACCTGTCTGTAACCTATCTGTAGTTTGTTGTCTGTAACATATCTGTGGTGTGTTGTCTGTAACCTGTCTGTAATCTGTCTGTAATGTGTTTTCTGTAACCTATCTGTGGTATGTTGTCTGTAACCTGTCTGTAACCTATCTGTAGTGTGTTGTCTGAAACCTGTCTGTAACCTATCTGTAGTGTGTTGTCTGAAACCTGTCTGTAACCTGTCTGTAACCTGTCTGTAACCTATCTGTGGTGTGTTGTCTGTAGCCTGTCTGTAACATATCTGTGGTGTGTTATCTGTAACCTGTCTGTAACCTGTCTGTGACCTGTCTGTGACCTATCTGTAGTGTGTTATCTGTAACCTGTCTGTAAACTGTCTGTAACCTATCTGTAGTGTGTTGTCTATAACCTATCTGTGGTGTGTTGTTTGTAACCTGTCTGTAACCTGTCTGTAACCTATCTGTGGTGTGTTGTCTGTAACCTGTCTGTGGTGTGTTGTCTGTAACCTGTCTGTAACCTGTCTTTAACCTATCTGTAGTGTGGTGTCTGTAAACTATCTGTGGTGTGTTGTCTGTAACCTGTCTGTACCCTGTCTGTAGTGTGTTGTCTGTAACATGTCTGTAACCTGTCTGTAACCTATCTGTAGTGTGTTGTCTGTAACATATCTGTGGTGTGTTGTCTGTAACCTGTCTGTAACCTGTCTGTAACCTGTCTGTAACATATCTGTAGTGTGTTGTCTGTAACCTGTCTGTAACCTGTCTGTAACCTGTTTGTAACCTGTCTGTAGTGTGTTGTCTGTAACCTGTCTGTAAGCTATCTGTCTGTCTGTAACCTATCTGTGGTGTGTTGTCTGTAACATGTCTGTAACCTATCAGTGGCGTGTTGTCTGTAGCCTGTCTGTAACCTGTCTGTGACCTGTCTGTGACCTATCTGTGGTGTGTTGTCTGTAACCTGTCTGTAAACTGTCTGTAACCTCTCTGTAGTGTGTTGTCTGTAACCTATCTGTAGTGTGTTGTCTATAACCTATCTGTGGTGTGTTGTTTGTAACCTGTCTGTAACCTGTCTGTAACCTGTCTGTAACCTATCTGTAGTATGTTGTCTGTAACCTATCTGTAGTGTGTTGTCTATAACCTATCTGTGGTGTGTTGTCTGTAACCTGTCTGTAACCTGTCTTTAACCTATCTGTAGTGTGTTGTCTGTAGCCTGTCTGTAACATATCTGTGGTGTGTTATCTGTAACCTGTCTGTAACCTGTCTGTAACCTAACTGTGGTGTGTTGTCTGTAGCCTGTCTGTAACATATCTGTGGTGTGTTATCTGTAACCTGTCTGTAACCTGTCTGTAGTGTGTTGTCTGTAACCTATCTGTGGTGTGTTTTCTGTATCCTGTCTGTAACCTGTCTGTAGTGTGTTGTCTGTAACCTGTCTGTAACCTGTCTGTAACCTATCTGTGGTTGGTGTCTGTAACCTGACTGTAACCTGTCTGTAACCTATCTGTGGTGTGTTGTCTGTAACCTATCTGTGGTGTGTTGTCTGTAGCCTGTCTGTAACCTATCTCTAGTGTGTTGTCTGTAACATATCTGTGGTGTGTTGTCTGTAGCATGTCTGTAACCTGTCTGTGACCTGTCTGTGACCTATCTGTAGTGTGTTATCTGTAACCTGTCTGTAAACTGTCTGTAACCTATCTGTAGTGTGTTGTCTATAACCTATCTGTGGTGTGTTGTTTGTAACCTGTCTGTAACCTGTCTGTAACCTATCTGTGGTGTGTTGTCTGTAACCTGTCTGTGGTGTGTTGTCTGTAACCTGTCTGTAACCTGTCTTTAACCTATCTGTAGTGTGGTGTCTGTAAACTATCTGTGGTGTGTTGTCTGTAACCTGTCTGTACCCTGTCTGTAGTGTGTTGTCTGTAACCTGTCTATAACCTGTCTGTAACCTATCTGTAGTGTGTTGTCTGTAACATATCTGTGGTGTGTTGTCTGTAACCTGTCTGTAACCTGTCTGTAACCTGTCTGTAACATATCTGTAGTGTGTTGTCTGTAACCTGTCTGTAACCTGTCTGTAACCTATCTGTGGTGTATTGTCTGTATCCTGTCTGTAACCTGTCTGTAGTGTGTTGTCTATAACCTGTCTGTAACCTATCTGTGGTGTGTTGTCTGAAACCTGTCTGTAACCTGTCTTTAACCTATCTGTAGTGTGGTGTCTGTAAACTATCTGTGGTGTGTTGTCTGTAACCTGTCTGTACCCTGTCTGTAGTGTGTTGTCTGTAACATGTCTGTAACCTGTCTGTAACCTATCTGTAGTGTGTTGTCTGTAACATATCTGTGGTGTGTTGTCTGTAACCTGTCTGTAACCTGTCTGTAACCTGTCTGTAACATATCTGTAGTGTGTTGTCTGTAACCTGTCTGTAACCTGTCTGTAACCTGTTTGTAACCTGTCTGTAGTGTGTTGTCTGTAACCTGTCTGTAAGCTATCTGTCTGTCTGTAACCTATCTGTGGTGTGTTGTCTGTAACATGTCTGTAACCTATCAGTGGCGTGTTGTCTGTAGCCTGTCTGTAACCTGTCTGTGACCTGTCTGTGACCTATCTGTGGTGTGTTGTCTGTAACCTGTCTGTAAACTGTCTGTAACCTCTCTGTAGTGTGTTGTCTGTAACCTATCTGTAGTGTGTTGTCTATAACCTATCTGTGGTGTGTTGTTTGTAACCTGTCTGTAACCTGTCTGTAACCTGTCTGTAACCTATCTGTAGTATGTTGTCTGTAACCTATCTGTAGTGTGTTGTCTATAACCTATCTGTGGTGTGTTGTCTGTAACCTGTCTGTAACCTGTCTGTAATGTGTTGTCTATAACCTGTCTGTAACCTGTCTGTAATGCGTTGTCTATAACCTGTCTGTAACCTGTCTGTAATGTGTTGTCTGTAACCTGTCTGTAACCTGTCTGCAACCTCTCTGTAATGTTTTGTCTGTAGTGTGTTGTTTGTAATGCATCTGTAATGTGTTGTCTATAGTGTGTTGTCTGTAACCTGTCTGTAGTGTGTTGACTATACCCTGTCTGTGGTGGGTTGTCTGTAACCCGTCTGTAACCTGTCTGCAACTGTCTGTTATGTGTTGTCTGTAGTGTGTTGTCTGTAACCTTTCTGTAATGTGTTGTCTGTAGTGTGTTGTTTGTAACGTGTCTGTAATGTGTTATCTGTAGTGTGTTGTCTGTAACCTGTCTGTAACCTGTCTGTAACCTGTCTGTAACCTGTCTGTAACCTGTCTGTAACCTATCTGTAGTATGTTGTCTGTAACCTATCTGTAGTGTGTTGTCTATAACCTATCTGTGGTGTGTTGTCTGTAACCTGTCTGTAACCTGTCTGTAATGTGTTGTCTATAACCTGTCTGTAACCTGTCTGTAATGCGTTGTCTATAACCTGTCTGTAACCTGTCTGTAATGTGTTGTCTGTAACCTGTCTGTAACCTGTCTGCAACCTCTCTGTAATGTGTTGTCTGTAGTGTGTTGTTTGTAATGCATCTGTAATGTGTTGTCTATAGTGTGTTGTCTGTAACCTGTCTGTAGTGTGTTGACTATACCCTGTCTGTGGTGGGTTGTCTGTAACCCGTCTGTAACCTGTCTGCAACTGTCTGTTATGTGTTGTCTGTAGTGTGTTGTCTGTAACCTTTCTGTAAGGTGTTGTCTGTAGTGTGTTGTTTGTAACGTGTCTGTAATGTGTTATCTGTAGTGTGTTGTCTGTAACCTGTCTGTAGTGTGTTGTCTGTAACCGGTCTGTGGTGTGTTCTCTGTAGTGTGTTGTCTGTAAACTGTCTGTAACCTATCTGTGGTGTATTGTCTGTATCCTGTCTGTAACCTGTCTGTAGTGTGTTGTCTGAAACCTGTCTGTAACCTGTCTGTAACCTATCTGTAGTGTGTTGTCTGTAACATATCTGTTGTGTGTTGTCTGTAACCTGTCTGTAACCTGTCTGTAACCTGTCTGTAACCTGTCTGTAACCTGTCTGTAACCTATCTGTAGTGTGTTGTCTGTAACATATCTGTGGTGTGTTGTCTGTAACCTGTTTGTAACCTATCTGTAGTGTGTTGTCTGTAACCTGTCTGTAACCTGTCTGTAGTGTGTTGTCTGTAACCTGTCTGTAACCTGTCTGTAACCTATCTGTAGTTTGTTGTCTGTAACATATCTGTGGTGTGTTGTCTGTAACCTGTCTGTAATCTGTCTGTAATGTGTTTTCTGTAACCTATCTGTGGTATGTTGTCTGTAACCTGTCTGTAACCTGTCTGTAACCTGTCTGTAACCTATCTGTAGTGTGTTGTCTGAAACCTGTCTGTAACCTATCTGTAGTGTGTTGTCTGAAACCTGTCTGTAACCTGTCTGTAACCTGTCTGTAACCTATCTGTGGTGTGTTGTCTGTAGCCTGTCTGTAACATATCTGTGGTGTGTTATCTGTAACCTGTCTGTAACCTGTCTGTGACCTGTCTGTGACCTATCTGTAGTGTGTTATCTGTAACCTGTCTGTAAAAAACTGTCTGTAACCTATCTGTAGTGTGTTGTCTATAACCTGTCTGTGGTGTGTTGTCTGTAACCTGTCTGTAACCTGTCTTTAACCTATCTGTAGTGTGTTGTCTGTAGCCTGTCTGTAACATATCTGTGGTGTGTTATCTGTAACCTGTCTGTAACCTGTCTGTAACCTAACTGTGGTGTGTTGTCTGTAGCCTGTCTGTAACATATCTGTGGTGTGTTATCTGTAACCTGTCTGTAACCTGTCTGTAGTGTGTTGTCTGTAACCTATCTGTGGTGTGTTTTCTGTATCCTGTCTGTAACCTGTCTGTAGTGTGTTGTCTGTAACCTGTCTGTAACCTGTCTGTAACCTATCTGTGGTTGGTGTCTGTAACCTGACTGTAACCTGTCTGTAACCTATCTGTGGTGTGTTGTCTGTAACCTATCTGTGGTGTGTTGTCTGTAGCCTGTCTGTAACCTATCTCTAGTGTGTTGTCTGTAACATATCTGTGGTGTGTTGTCTGTAGCATGTCTGTAACCTGTCTGTGACCTGTCTGTGACCTATCTGTAGTGTGTTATCTGTAACCTGTCTGTAAACTGTCTGTAACCTATCTGTAGTGTGTTGTCTATAACCTATCTGTGGTGTGTTGTTTGTAACCTGTCTGTAACCTGTCTGTAACCTATCTGTGGTGTGTTGTCTGTAACCTGTATGTGGTGTGTTGTCTGTAACCTGTCTGTAACCTGTCTTTAACCTATCTGTAGTGTGGTGTCTGTAAACTATCTGTGGTGTGTTGTCTGTAACCTGTCTGTACCCTGTCTGTAGTGTGTTGTCTGTAACCTGTCTATAACCTGTCTGTAACCTATCTGTAGTGTGTTGTCTGTAACATATCTGTGGTGTGTTGTCTGTAACCTGTCTGTAACCTGTCTGTAACCTGTCTGTAACATATCTGTAGTGTGTTGTCTGTAACCTGTCTGTAACCTGTCTGTAACCTATCTGTGGTGTATTGTCTGTATCCTGTCTGTAACCTGTCTGTAGTGTGTTGTCTATAACCTGTCTGTAACCTATCTGTGGTGTGTTGTCTGAAACCTGTCTGTAACCTGTCTTTAACCTATCTGTAGTGTGGTGTCTGTAAACTATCTGTGGTGTGTTGTCTGTAACCTGTCTGTACCCTGTCTGTAGTGTGTTGTCTGTAACATGTCTGTAACCTGTCTGTAACCTATCTGTAGTGTGTTGTCTGTAACATATCTGTGGTGTGTTGTCTGTAACCTGTCTGTAACCTGTCTGTAACCTGTCTGTAACATATCTGTAGTGTGTTGTCTGTAACCTGTCTGTAACCTGTCTGTAACCTGTTTGTAACCTGTCTGTAGTGTGTTGTCTGTAACCTGTCTGTAAGCTATCTGTCTGTCTGTAACCTATCTGTGGTGTGTTGTCTGTAACATGTCTGTAACCTATCAGTGGCGTGTTGTCTGTAGCCTGTCTGTAACCTGTCTGTGACCTGTCTGTGACCTATCTGTGGTGTGTTGTCTGTAACCTGTCTGTAAACTGTCTGTAACCTCTCTGTAGTGTGTTGTCTGTAACCTATCTGTAGTGTGTTGTCTATAACCTATCTGTGGTGTGTTGTTTGTAACCTGTCTGTAACCTGTCTGTAACCTGTCTGTAACCTATCTGTAGTATGTTGTCTGTAACCTATCTGTAGTGTGTTGTCTATAACCTATCTGTGGTGTGTTGTCTGTAACCTGTCTGTAACCTGTCTGTAATGTGTTGTCTATAACCTGTCTGTAACCTGTCTGTAATGCGTTGTCTATAACCTGTCTGTAACCTGTCTGTAATGTGTTGTCTGTAACCTGTCTGTAACCTGTCTGCAACCTCTCTGTAATGTTTTGTCTGTAGTGTGTTGTTTGTAATGCATCTGTAATGTGTTGTCTATAGTGTGTTGTCTGTAACCTGTCTGTAGTGTGTTGACTATACCCTGTCTGTGGTGGGTTGTCTGTAACCCGTCTGTAACCTGTCTGCAACTGTCTGTTATGTGTTGTCTGTAGTGTGTTGTCTGTAACCTTTCTGTAATGTGTTGTCTGTAGTGTGTTGTTTGTAACGTGTCTGTAATGTGTTATCTGTAGTGTGTTGTCTGTAACCTGTCTGTAGTGTGTTGTCTGTAACCGGTCTGTGGTGTGTTCTCTGTAGTGTGTTGTCTGTAAACTGTCTGTAACCTATCTGTGGTGTATTGTCTGTATCCTGTCTGTAACCTGTCTGTAGTGTGTTGTCTGAAACCTGTCTGTAACCTGTCTGTAACCTATCTGTAGTGTGTTGTCTGTAACATATCTGTTGTGTGTTGTCTGTAACCTGTCTGTAACCTGTCTGTAACCTGTCTGTAACCTGTCTGTAACCTATCTGTAGTGTGTTGTCTGTAACATATCTGTGGTGTGTTGTCTGTAACCTGTTTGTAACCTATCTGTAGTGTGTTGTCTGTAACCTGTCTGTAACCTGTCTGTAGTGTGTTGTCTGTAACCTGTCTGTAACCTGTCTGTAACCTATCTGTAGTTTGTTGTCTGTAACATATCTGTGGTGTGTTGTCTGTAACCTGTCTGTAATCTGTCTGTAATGTGTTTTCTGTAACATATCTGTGGTATGTTGTCTGTAACCTGTCTGTAACCTGTCTGTAACCTGTCTGTAACCTATCTGTAGTGTGTTGTCTGAAACCTGTCTGTAACCTATCTGTAGTGTGTTGTCTGAAACCTGTCTGTAACCTGTCTGTAACCTGTCTGTAACCTATCTGTGGTGTGTTGTCTGTAGCCTGTCTGTAACATATCTGTGGTGTGTTATCTGTAACCTGTCCGTAACCTGTCTGTGACCTGTCTGTGACCTATCTGTAGTGTGTTATCTGTAACCTGTCTGTAAACTGTCTGTAACCTATCTGTAGTGTGTTGTCTATAACCTATCTGTGGTGTGTTGTTTGTAACCTGTCTGTAACCTGTCTGTAACCTATCTGTGGTGTGTTGTCTGTAACCTGTCTGTGGTGTGTTGTCTGTAACCTGTCTGTAACCTGTCTTTAACCTATCTGTAGTGTGGTGTCTGTAAACTATCTGTGGTGTGTTGTCTGTAACCTGTCTGTACCCTGTCTGTAGTGTGTTGTCTGTAACATGTCTGTAACCTGTCTGTAACCTATCTGTAGTGTGTTGTCTGTAACATATCTGTGGTGTGTTGTCTGTAACCTATCTGTGGTGTGTTGTCTGTAGCCTGTCTGTAACCTATCTCTAGTGTGTTGTCTGTAACATATCTGTGGTGTGTTGTCTGTAGCATGTCTGTAACCTGTCTGTGACCTGTCTGTGACCTATCTGTAGTGTGTTATCTGTAACCTGTCTGTAAACTGTCTGTAACCTATCTGTAGTGTGTTGTCTATAACCTATCTGTGGTGTGTTGTTTGTAACCTGTCTGTAACCTGTCTGTAACCTATCTGTGGTGTGTTGTCTGTAACCTGTCTGTGGTGTGTTGTCTGTAACCTGTCTGTAACCTGTCTTTAACCTATCTGTAGTGTGGTGTCTGTAAACTATCTGTGGTGTGTTGTCTGTAACCTGTCTGTACCCTGTCTGTAGTGTGTTGTCTGTAACCTGTCTATAACCTGTCTGTAACCTATCTGTAGTGTGTTGTCTGTAACATATCTGTGGTGTGTTGTCTGTAACCTGTCTGTAACCTGTCTGTAACCTGTCTGTAACATATCTGTAGTGTGTTGTCTGTAACCTGTCTGTAACCTGTCTGTAACCTATCTGTGGTGTATTGTCTGTATCCTGTCTGTAACCTGTCTGTAGTGTGTTGTCTATAACCTGTCTGTAACCTATCTGTGGTGTGTTGTCTGAAACCTGTCTGTAACCTGTCTTTAACCTATCTGTAGTGTGGTGTCTGTAAACTATCTGTGGTGTGTTGTCTGTAACCTGTCTGTACCCTGTCTGTAGTGTGTTGTCTGTAACATGTCTGTAACCTGTCTGTAACCTATCTGTAGTGTGTTGTCTGTAACATATCTGTGGTGTGTTGTCTGTAACCTGTCTGTAACCTGTCTGTAACCTGTCTGTAACATATCTGTAGTGTGTTGTCTGTAACCTGTCTGTAACCTGTCTGTAACCTGTTTGTAACCTGTCTGTAGTGTGTTGTCTGTAACCTGTCTGTAAGCTATCTGTCTGTCTGTAACCTATCTGTGGTGTGTTGTCTGTAACATGTCTGTAACCTATCAGTGGCGTGTTGTCTGTAGCCTGTCTGTAACCTGTCTGTGACATGTCTGTGACCTATCTGTGGTGTGTTGTCTGTAACCTGTCTGTAAACTGTCTGTAACCTCTCTGTAGTGTGTTGTCTGTAACCTATCTGTAGTGTGTTGTCTATAACCTATCTGTGGTGTGTTGTTTGTAACCTGTCTGTAACCTGTCTGTAACCTGTCTGTAACCTATCTGTAGTATGTTGTCTGTAACCTATCTGTAGTGTGTTGTCTATAACCTATCTGTGGTGTGTTGTCTGTAACCTGTCTGTAACCTGTCTGTAATGTGTTGTCTATAACCTGTCTGTAACCTGTCTGTAATGCGTTGTCTATAACCTGTCTGTAACCTGTCTGTAATGTGTTGTCTGTAACCTGTCTGTAACCTGTCTGCAACCTCTCTGTAATGTTTTGTCTGTAGTGTGTTGTTTGTAATGCATCTGTAATGTGTTGTCTATAGTGTGTTGTCTGTAACCTGTCTGTAGTGTGTTGACTATACCCTGTCTGTGGTGGGTTGTCTGTAACCCGTCTGTAACCTGTCTGCAACTGTCTGTTATGTGTTGTCTGTAGTGTGTTGTCTGTAACCTTTCTGTAATGTGTTGTCTGTAGTGTGTTGTTTGTAACGTGTCTGTAATGTGTTATCTGTAGTGTGTTGTCTGTAACCTGTCTGTAGTGTGTTGTCTGTAACCGGTCTGTGGTGTGTTCTCTGTAGTGTGTTGTCTGTAAACTGTCTGTAACCTATCTGTGGTGTATTGTCTGTATCCTGTCTGTAACCTGTCTGTAGTGTGTTGTCTGAAACCTGTCTGTAACCTGTCTGTAACCTATCTGTAGTGTGTTGTCTGTAACATATCTGTTGTGTGTTGTCTGTAACCTGTCTGTAACCTGTCTGTAACCTGTCTGTAACCTGTCTGTAACCTATCTGTAGTGTGTTGTCTGTAACATATCTGTGGTGTGTTGTCTGTAACCTGTTTGTAACCTATCTGTAGTGTGTTGTCTGTAACCTGTCTGTAACCTGTCTGTAGTGTGTTGTCTGTAACCTGTCTGTAACCTGTTTATTTATTTATTTATTTATTTTACCTTTATTTAACCAGGTAGGCAAGTTGAGAACAAGTTCTCATTTACAATTGCGACCTGGCCAAGATAAAGCAAAGCAGTTCGACAGATAAAACGACACAGAGTTACACATGGAGTAAAAACAAACATACAGTCAATAATGCAGTATAAACAAGTCTATATACAATGTGAGCAAATGAGGTGAGAAGGGAGGTAAAGGCAAAAAAGGCCAAGATGGCAAAGTAAATACAATATAGCAAGTAAAATACTGGAATGGTAGTTTTGCAATGGAAGAATGTGCAAAGTAGAAATAAAAAAATAATGGGGTGCAAAGGAGCAAAATAAATAAATAAATTAAAATTAAATACAGTTGGGAAAGAGGTAGTTGTTTGGGCTAAATTATAGGTGGGCTATGTACAGGTGCAGTAATCTGTGAGCTGCTCTGACAGTTGGTGCTTAAAGCTAGTGAGGGAGATAAGTGTTTCCAGTTTCAGAGATTTTTGTAGTTCGTTCCAGTCATTGGCAGCAGAGAACTGGAAGGAGAGGCGGCCAAAGAAAGAATTGGTTTTGGGGGTGACTAGAGAGATATACCTGCTGGAGCGTGTGCTACAGGTGGGAGATGCTATGGTGACCAGCGAGCTGAGATAAGGGGGGACTTTACCTAGCAGTGTCTTGTAGATGACATGGAGCCAGTGGGTTTGGCGACGAGTATGAAGCGAGGGCCAGCCAACGAGAGCATACAGGTCGCAATGGTGGGTAGTATATGGGGCTTTGGTGATAAAACGGATTGCACTGTGATAGACTGCATCCAATTTGTTGAGTAGGGTATTGGAGGCTATTTTGTAAATGACATCGCCAAAGTCGAGGATTGGTAGGATGGTCAGTTTTACAAGGGTATGTTTGGCAGCATGAGTGAAGGATGCTTTGTTGCGAAATAGGAAGCCAATTCTAGATTTAACTTTGGATTGGAGATGTTTGATATGGGTCTGGAAGGAGAGTTTACAATCTAACCAGACACCTAAGTATTTGTAGTTGTCCACGTATTCTAAGTCAGAGCCGTCCAGAGTAGTGATGTTGGACAGGCGGGTAGGTGCAGGCAGCGATCGGTTGAAGAGCATGCATTTAGTTTTACTTGCATTCAAGAGCAATTGGAGGCCACGGAAGGAGAGTTGTATGGCATTGAAGCTTGCCTGGAGGGTTGTTAACACAGTGTCCAGAGAAGGGCCGGAAGTATACAGAATGGTGTCGTCTGCGTAGAGGTGGATCAGGGACTCACCAGCAGCAAGAGCGACCTCATTGATGTATACAGAGAAGAGAGTCGGTCCAAGAATTGAACCCTGTGGCACCCCCATAGAGACTGCCAGAGGTCCGGACAGCAGACCCTCCGATTTGACACACTGAACTCTATCAGAGAAGTAGTTGGTGAACCAGGCGAGGCAATCATTTGAGAAACCAAGGCTGTCGAGTCTGCCGATGAGGATATGGTGATTGACAGAGTCGAAAGCCTTGGCCAGATCAATGAATACGGCTGCACAGTAATGTTTCTTATCGATGGCGGTTAAGATATCGTTTAGGACCTTGAGCGTGGCTGAGGTGCACCCATGACCAGCTCTGAAACCAGATTGCATAGCAGAGAAGGTATGGTGAGATTCGAAATGGTCGGTAATCTGTTTGTTGACTTGGCTTTCGAAGACCTTAGAAAGGCACGGTAGGATAGATATAGGTCTGTAGCAGTTTGGGTCAAGAGTGTCCCCCCCTTTGAAGAGGGGGATGACCGCAGCTGCTTTCCAATCTTTGGGAATCTCAGACGACACGAAAGAGAGGTTGAACAGGCTAGTAATAGGGGTGGCAACAATTTCGGCAGATAATTTTAGAAAGAAAGGGTCCAGATTGTCTAGCCCGGCTGATTTGTAGGGGTCCAGATTTTGCAGCTCTTTCAGAACATCAGCTGAATGGATTTGGGAGAAGGAGAAATGGGGAAGGCTTGGGCGAGTTGCTGTTGGGGGTGCAGTGCTGTTGTCCGGGGTAGGAGTAGCCAGGTGGAAAGCATGGCCAGCCGTAGAAAAATGCTTATTGAAATTCTCAATTATGGTGGATTTATCAGTGGTGACAGTGTTTCCTATCTTCAGTGCAGTGGGCAGCTGGGAGGAGGTGTTCTTATTCTCCATGGACTTTACAGTGTCCCAGAACTTTTTTGAGTTAGTGTTGCAGGAAGCAAATTTCTGCTTGAAAAAGCTAGCCTTGGCTTTTCTAACTGCCTGTGTATAATGATTTCTAGCTTCCCTGAACAGCTGCATATCACGGGGGCTGTTCGATGCTAATGCAGAACGCCATAGGATGTTTTTGTGTTGGTTAAGGGCAGTCAGGTCTGGGGAGAACCAAGGGCTATATCTGTTCCTGGTTCTAAATTTCTTGAATGGGGCATGTTTATTTAGGATGGTTTGGAAGGCATTTAAAAAAAATATCCAGGCATCCTCTACTGACGGGATGAGATCAATATCCTTCCAGGATACCCCGGCCAGGTCGATTAGAAAGGCCTGCTCGCAGAAGTGTTTCAGGGAGCGTTTTACAGTGATGAGTGGCGGTCGTTTGACCGCTGACCCATTACGGATGCAGGCAATGAGGCAGTGATCGCTGAGATCTTGGTTGAAGACAGCAGAGGTGTATTTAGAGGGGAAGTTGGTTAGGATGATATCTATGAGGGTGCCCGTGTTTAAGGTTTTGGGGAGGTACCTGGTAGGTTCATTGATAATTTGTGTGAGATTGAGGGCATCAAGTTTAGATTGTAGGATGGCTGGGGTGTTAAGCATGTTCCAGTTTAGGTCGCCTAGCAGCACGAACTCTGAAGATAGATGGGGGGCAATCAGTTCACATATGGTGTCCAGAGCACAGCTGGGGGCAGAGGGTGGTCTATAGCAGGCGGCAACAGTGAGAGACTTGTTTTTAGAGAGGTGGATTTTTAAAAGTAGAAGTTCAAATTGTTTGGGTACAGACCTGGATAGTAGGACAGAACTCTGCAGGCTATCTTTGCAGTAGATTGCAACACCGCCCCCTTTGGCAGTTCTATCTTGTCTGAAAATGTTGTAGTTTGGAATTAAAATGTCTGAGTTTTTGGTGGTCTTCCTAAGCCAGGATTCAGACACAGCTAGAACATCCGGGTTGGCAGAGTGTGCTAAAGCAGTGAATAGAACAAACTTAGGGAGGAGGCTTCTAATGTTAACATGCATGAAACCAAGGCTATTACGGTTACAGAAGTCGTCAAAAGAGAGCGCCTGGGGAATAGGAGTGGAGCTAGGCACTGCAGGGCCTGGATTCACCTCTACATCGCCAGAGGAACATAGGAGGAGTAGAATAAGGGTACGGCTAAAAGCTATGAGAATTGGTCGTCTAGAACGTCTGGAACATAGAGTAAAAGGAGGTTTCTGGGGGCGATAAAATAGCATCAAGGTATAATGTACAGACAAATGTATGGTAGGATGTGAATACAGTGGAGGTAAACCTAGGTATTGAGTGATGAAGAGAGAGATATTGTCTCTAGAAACATCGTTGAAACCAGGAGATGTCATTGCATGTGTGGGTGGTGGAACTAATAGGTTGGATAAGGTATAGTGAGCAGGACTAGAGGCTCTACAGTGAAATAAGCCAATAAACACTAACCAGAACAGAAATGGACAAGACATATTGACATTGAGGAGAGGCATGCTTAGTCGAGTGATCAAAAGGGTCCGGTGAGTGGAGATGTTGGTTGGTGATTTAGACAGCTAGCCAGGGCATCGGTAGCAGGCTAGCATAGGATGGAGGTCTGTTGTTAGCTACCTCTTGCGTCAGTAGATTAGTGGGGTTCCGTGTGGTAGAGGGGATTAATCCAAATCACACAACAACAACAAAAATAAAAACAATAGATATAGTTATAGAGGCCCAAGAAGAAAACATAATAATAATAATAATAAAAAAAAAAGGTTGTAACCTATCTGTAGTTTGTTGTCTGTAACATATCTGTAACATATCTGTGGTGTGTTGTCTGTGGTGTGTTGTCTGTAATCTGTCTGTAATGTGTTTTCTGTAACCTATCTGTGGTATGTTGTCTGTAACCTGTCTGTAACCTGTCTGTAACCTGTCTGTAACCTATCTGTAGTGTGTTGTCTGAAACCTGTCTGTAACCTATCTGTAGTGTGTTGTCTGAAACCTGTCTGTAACCTGTCTGTAACCTGTCTGTAACCTATCTGTGGTGTGTTGTCTGTAGCCTGTCTGTAACATATCTGTGGTGTGTTATCTGTAACCTGTCCGTAACCTGTCTGTGACCTGTCTGTGACCTATCTGTAGTGTGTTATCTGTAACCTGTCTGTAAACTGTCTGTAACCTATCTGTAGTGTGTTGTCTATAACCTATCTGTGGTGTGTTGTTTGTAACCTGTCTGTAACCTGTCTGTAACCTATCTGTGGTGTGTTGTCTGTAACCTGTCTGTGGTGTGTTGTCTGTAACCTGTCTGTAACCTGTCTTTAACCTATCTGTAGTGTGGTGTCTGTAAACTATCTGTGGTGTGTTGTCTGTAACCTGTCTGTACCCTGTCTGTAGTGTGTTGTCTGTAACATGTCTGTAACCTGTCTGTAACCTATCTGTAGTGTGTTGTCTGTAACATATCTGTGGTGTGTTGTCTGTAACCTGTCTGTAACCTGTCTGTAACCTGTCTGTAACATATCTGTAGTGTGTTGTCTGTAACCTGTCTGTAACCTGTCTGTAACCTGTTTGTAACCTGTCTGTAGTGTGTTGTCTGTAACCTGTCTGTAAGCTATCTGTCTGTCTGTAACCTATCTGTGGTGTGTTGTCTGTAACATGTCTGTAACCTATCAGTGGCGTGTTGTCTGTAGCCTGTCTGTAACCTGTCTGTGACCTGTCTGTGACCTATCTGTGGTGTGTTGTCTGTAACCTGTCTGTAAACTGTCTGTAACCTCTCTGTAGTGTGTTGTCTGTAACCTATCTGTAGTGTGTTGTCTGTAACCTATCTGTGGTGTGTTGTTTGTAACCTGTCTGTAACCTGTCTGTAACCTGTCTGTAACCTATCTGTAGTATGTTGTCTGTAACCTATCTGTAGTGTGTTGTCTATAACCTATCTGTGGTGTGTTGTCTGTAACCTGTCTGTAACCTGTCTGTAATGTGTTGTCTATAACCTGTCTGTAACCTGTCTGTAATGCGTTGTCTATAACCTGTCTGTAACCTGTCTGTAATGTGTTGTCTGTAACCTGTCTGTAACCTGTCTGCAACCTCTCTGTAATGTGTTGTCTGTAGTGTGTTGTTTGTAATGCATCTGTAATGTGTTGTCTATAGTGTGTTGTCTGTAACCTGTCTGTAGTGTGTTGACTATACCCTGTCTGTGGTGGGTTGTCTGTAACCCGTCTGTAACCTGTCTGCAACTGTCTGTTATGTGTTGTCTGTAGTGTGTTGTCTGTAACCTTTCTGTAATGTGTTGTCTGTAGTGTGTTGTTTGTAACGTGTCTGTAATGTGTTATCTGTAGTGTGTTGTCTGTAACCTGTCTGTAGTGTGTTGTCTGTAACCGGTCTGTGGTGTGTTCTCTGTAGTGTGTTGTCTGTAAACTGTCTGTAACCTATCTGTGGTGTATTGTCTGTATCCTGTCTGTAACCTGTCTGTAGTGTGTTGTCTGAAACCTGTCTGTAACCTGTCTGTAACCTATCTGTAGTGTGTTGTCTGTAACATATCTGTTGTGTGTTGTCTGTAACCTGTCTGTAACCTGTCTGTAACCTGTCTGTAACCTGTCTGTAACCTATCTGTAGTGTGTTGTCTGTAACATATCTGTGGTGTGTTGTCTGTAACCTGTTTGTAACCTATCTGTAGTGTGTTGTCTGTAACCTGTCTGTAACCTGTCTGTAACCTATCTGTAGTTTGTTGTCTGTAACATATCTGTGGTGTGTTGTCTGTAACCTGTCTGTAATCTGTCTGTAATGTGTTTTCTGTAACCTATCTGTGGTATGTTGTCTGTAACCTGTCTGTAACCTGTCTGTAACCTGTCTGTAACCTATCTGTAGTGTGTTGTCTGAAACCTGTCTGTAACCTATCTGTAGTGTGTTGTCTGTAACCTGTCTGTAACCTATCTGTGGTGTGTTGTCTGTAGCCTGTCTGTAACATATCTGTGGTGTGTTATCTGTAACCTGTCTGTAACCTGTCTGTGACCTGTCTGTGACCTATCTGTAGTGTGTTATCTGTAACCTGTCTGTAAACTGTCTGTAACCTATCTGTAGTGTGTTGTCTATAACCTATCTGTGGTGTGTTGTTTGTAACCTGTCTGTAACCTGTCTGTAACCTATCTGTGGTGTGTTGTCTGTAACCTGTCTGTGGTGTGTTGTCTGTAACCTGTCTGTAACCTGTCTTTAACCTATCTGTAGTGTGTTGTCTGTAGCCTGTCTGTAACATATCTGTGGTGTGTTATCTGTAACCTGTCTGTAACCTGTCTGTAACCTAACTGTGGTGTGTTGTCTGTAGCCTGTCTGTAACATATCTGTGGTGTGTTATCTGTAACCTGTCTGTAACCTGTCTGTAGTGTGTTGTCTGTAACCTATCTGTGGTGTGTTTTCTGTATCCTGTCTGTAACCTGTCTGTAGTGTGTTGTCTGTAACCTGTCTGTAACCTGTCTGTAACCTATCTGTGGTTGGTGTCTGTAACCTGACTGTAACCTGTCTGTAACCTATCTGTGGTGTGTTGTCTGTAACCTATCTGTGGTGTGTTGTCTGTAGCCTGTCTGTCACCTATCTCTAGTGTGTTGTCTGTAACATATCTGTGGTGTGTTGTCTGTAGCATGTCTGTAACCTGTCTGTGACCTGTCTGTGACCTATCTGTAGTGTGTTATCTGTAACCTGTCTGTAAACTGTCTGTAACCTATCTGTAGTGTGTTGTCTATAACCTATCTGTGGTGTGTTGTTTGTAACCTGTCTGTAACCTGTCTGTAACCTATCTGTGGTGTGTTGTCTGTAACCTGTCTGTGGTGTGTTGTCTGTAACCTGTCTGTAACCTGTCTTTAACCTATCTGTAGTGTGGTGTCTGTAAACTATCTGTGGTGTGTTGTCTGTAACCTGTCTGTACCCTGTCTGTAGTGTGTTGTCTGTAACCTGTCTATAACCTGTCTGTAACCTATCTGTAGTGTGTTGTCTGTAACATATCTGTGGTGTGTTGTCTGTAACCTGTCTGTAACCTGTCTGTAACCTGTCTGTAACATATCTGTAGTGTGTTGTCTGTAACCTGTCTGTAACCTGTCTGTAACCTATCTGTGGTGTATTGTCTGTATCCTGTCTGTAACCTGTCTGTAGTGTGTTGTCTGTAACCTGTCTGTAACCTATCTGTGGTGTGTTGTCTGAAACCTGTCTGTAACCTGTCTTTAACCTATCTGTAGTGTGGTGTCTGTAAACTATCTGTGGTGTGTTGTCTGTAACCTGTCTGTACCCTGTCTGTAGTGTGTTGTCTGTAACATGTCTGTAACCTGTCTGTAACCTATCTGTAGTGTGTTGTCTGTAACATATCTGTGGTGTGTTGTCTGTAACCTGTCTGTAACCTGTCTGTAACCTGTCTGTAACATATCTGTAGTGTGTTGTCTGTAACCTGTCTGTAACCTGTCTGTAACCTGTTTGTAACCTGTCTGTAGTGTGTTGTCTGTAACCTGTCTGTAAGCTATCTGTCTGTCTGTAACCTATCTGTGGTGTGTTGTCTGTAACATGTCTGTAACCTATCAGTGGCGTGTTGTCTGTAGCCTGTCTGTAACCTGTCTGTGACCTGTCTGTGACCTATCTGTGGTGTGTTGTCTGTAACCTGTCTGTAAACTGTCTGTAACCTCTCTGTAGTGTGTTGTCTGTAACCTATCTGTAGTGTGTTGTCTATAACCTATCTGTGGTGTGTTGTTTGTAACCTGTCTGTAACCTGTCTGTAACCTGTCTGTAACCTGTCTGTAACCTGTCTGTAATGTGTTGTCTATAACCTGTCTGTAACCTGTCTGTAATGTGTTGGCTATAACCTGTCTGTAACCTGTCTGTAATGTGTTGTCTATAACCTGGCTGTAACCTTTCTGTAACCTGTCTGCAACCTGTCTGTAATGTGTTGTCTCTAGTGTGTTGTTTGTAATGTGTTGTCTGTAGTGTGTTGTCTGTAACCTGTCTGTAGTGTGTTGACTGTACCCTGTCTGTGGTGGGTTGTCTGTAACCTGTCTGTAGCCTGTATGTAACCTGTCTGGAACCTGTCTGTAAAGTGTTGTCTGTAGTGTGTTGTCGGTAACCTGTCTGTAATGTGTTGTCTGTAATGTGTTGTCTGTAGTGTGTTGTCTGTAACCTGTCTGTAGTGTGTTGACTGTACCCTGTCTGAGGTGGGTTGTCTGTAACCTGTCTGTAGCCTGTCTGTAACCTGTCTGGAACCTGTCTGTAAAGTGTTGTCTGTAGTGTGTTGTCGGTAACCTGTCTGTAATGTGTTGTCTGTAGTGTGTTGTTTGTAACGTGTTTGTAATGTGTTGTCTGTAGTGTGTTGTCTGTAAACTGTCTGTAGTGTGTTGTTTGTTACATGTCTGTAGTGTGTTGTTTGTTTCCTGTCTGTATTGTGTTGTCTGTAACCTGTCTGTAACCTATCTGTGGTGTGGTGTCTGTAACCTGTCTGTAACCTGTCTGTAACCTATCTGTGGTGTGTTGTCTGTAACCTATATGTGGTGTGTTGTCTGTAACCTATCTGTGGTATGTTGTCTGTAACCTGTCTGTAACCTGTCTGTAGCCTGTCTGTAACCTATCTGTGGTGTGTTGTCTGTAACCTGTCTGTAACCTGTCTGTAACCTATCTCTAGTGTGTTGTCTGTAACATATCTGTGGTGTGTTGTCTGTAACCTGTCTGTAATCTGTCTGTAATGTGTTTTCTGTAACCTATCTGTGGTATGTTGTCTGTAACCTGTCTGTAACCTGTCTGTAACCTGTCTGTAACCTATCTGTAGTGTGTTGTCTGAAACCTGTCTGTAACCTATCTGTAGTGTGTTGTCTGAAACCTGTCTGTAACCTGTCTGTAACCTGTCTGTAACCTATCTGTGGTGTGTTGTCTGTAGCCTGTCTGTAACATATCTGTGGTGTGTTATCTGTAACCTGTCTGTAACCTGTCTGTAACCTAACTGTGGTGTGTTGTCTGTAGCCTGTCTGTAACATATCTGTGGTGTGTTATCTGTAACCTGTCTGTAACCTGTCTGTAGTGTGTTGTCTGTAACCTATCTGTGGTGTGTTTTCTGTATCCTGTCTGTAACCTGTCTGTAGTGTGTTGTCTGTAACCTGTCTGTAACCTGTCTGTAACCTATCTGTGGTGTGGTGTCTGTAACCTGACTGTAACCTGTCTGTAACCTATCTGTGGTGTGTTGTCTGTAACCTGTCTGTAACCTGTCTGTAACCTATCTCTAGTGTGTTGTCTGTAACATATCTGTGGTGTGTTGTCTGTAACCTGTCTGTAATCTGTCTGTAATGTGTTTTCTGTAACCTATCTGTGGTATGTTGTCTGTAACCTGTCTGTAACCTGTCTGTAACCTGTCTGTAACCTATCTGTAGTGTGTTGTCTGAAACCTGTCTGTAACCTATCTGTAGTGTGTTGTCTGAAACCTGTCTGTAACCTGTCTGTAACCTGTCTGTAACCTATCTGTGGTGTGTTGTCTGTAGCCTGTCTGTAACATATCTGTGGTGTGTTATCTGTAACCTGTCTGTAACCTGTCTGTAACCTAACTGTGGTGTGTTGTCTGTAGCCTGTCTGTAACATATCTGTGGTGTGTTATCTGTAACCTGTCTGTAACCTGTCTGTAGTGTGTTGTCTGTAACCTATCTGTGGTGTGTTGTCTGTAACCTATCTGTGGTGTGTTGTCTGTAGCCTGTCTGTAACCTATCTCTAATGTGTTGTCTGTAACCTGTCTGTGGTGTGTTGTCTGTAGCCTGTCTGTAACCTGTCTGTGACCTGTCTGTGACCTATCTGTGGTGTGTTGTCTGTAACCTGTCTGTAAACTGTCTGTAACCTCTCTGTAGTGTGTTGTCTGTAACCTATCTGTAGTGTGTTGTCTATAACCTATCTGTGGTGTGTTGTTTGTAACCTGTCTGTAACCTGTCTGTAACCTGTCTGTAACCTGTCTGTAATGTGTTGTCTATAACCTGTCTGTAACCTGTCTGTGGTGTGTCGTCTGTAACCTGTCTGTAACCTGTCTTTAACCTATCTGTAGTGTGGTGTCTGTAAACTATCTGTGGTGTGTTGTCTGTAACCTGTCTGTACCCTGTCTGTAGTGTGTTGTCTGTAACCTGTCTATAACCTGTCTGTAACCTATCTGTAGTGTGTTGTCTGTAACATATCTGTGGTGTGTTGTCTGTAACCTGTCTGTAGTGTGTTGACTGTACCCTGTCTGTGGTGGGTTGTCTGTAACCTGTCTGTAGCCTGTCTGTAACCTGTCTGGAACCTGTCTGTAAAGTGTTGTCTGTAGTGTGTTGTCGGTAACCTGTCTGTAATGTGTTGTCTGTAATGTGTTGTCTGTAGTGTGTTGTCTGTAACCTGTCTGTAGTGTGTTGACTGTACCCTGTCTGTGGTGGGTTGTCTGTAACCTGTCTGTAGCCTGTCTGTAACCTGTCTGGAACCTGTCTGTAAAGTGTTGTCTGTAGTGTGTTGTCGGTAACCTGTCTGTAATGTGTTGTCTGTAGTGTGTTGTTTGTAACGTGTTTGTAATGTGTTGTCTGTAGTGTGTTGTCTGTAAACTGTCTGTAGTGTGTTGTTTGTTACATGTCTGTAGTGTGTTGTTTGTTTCCTGTCTGTAGTGTGTTGTCTGTAACCTGTCTGTAACCTGTCTGTAACCTATCTGTGGTGTGGTGTCTGTAACCTGTCTGTAACCTGCCTGTAACCTATCTGTGGTGTGTTGTCTGTAACCTATATGTGGTGTGTTGTCTGTAACCTATCTGTGGTATGTTGTCTGTAACCTGTCTGTAACCTGTCTGTAGCCTGTGGTGTGTTTTTTTTAATTTTATTTCACCTTTATTGTCTGTAACCTTTGTTGTCTGTAACCTGTCTGTAACCTGTCTGTAACATATCTCTAGTGTGTTGTCTGTAACATATCTGTGGTGTGTTGTCTGTAGCCTGTCTGTAACCTGTCTGTGACCTGTCTGTGACCTATCTGTGGTGTGTTGTCTGTAGCCTGTCTGTAACCTATCTGTAGTGTGTTGTCTGTAGCCTGTCTGTAACCTATCTGTAGTGTGTTGTCTGTAACATATCTGTGGTGTGTTGTCTGTAACCTGTCTGTAACCTGTCTGTAACCTGTCTGTAACATATCTGTAGTGTGTTGTCTGTAACCTGTCTGTAACCTGTCTGTAACCTATCTGTGGTGTATTGTCTGTATCCTGTCTGTAACCTGTCTGTAGTGTGTTGTCTGTAACCTGTCTGTAACCTATCTGTGGTGTGTTGTCTGAAACCTGTCTGTAACCTGTCTTTAACCTATCTGTAGTGTGGTGTCTGTAAACTATCTGTGGTGTGTTGTCTGTAACCTGTCTGTACCCTGTCTGTAGTGTGTTGTCTGTAACATGTCTGTAACCTGTCTGTAAACTATCTGTAGTGTGTTTTCTGTAACATATCTGTGGTGTGTTGTCTGTAACCTGTCTGTAACCTGTCTGTAACCTGTCTGTAACATATCTGTAGTGTGTTGTCTGTAACCTATCTGTAGTGTGTTGTCTATAACCTATCTGTGGTGTGTTGTTTGTAACCTGTCTGTAACCTGTCTGTAACCTGTCTGTAACCTGTCTGTAATGTGTTGTCTATAACCTGTCTGTAACCTGTCTGTGGTGTGTTGTCTGTAACCTGTCTGTAACCTGTCTTTAACCTATCTGTAGTGTGGTGTCTGTAAACTATCTGTGGTGTGTTGTCTGTAACCTGTCTGTACCCTGTCTGTAGTGTGTTGTCTGTAACCTGTCTATAACCTGTCTGTAGCCTGTGGTGTGTTTTTTTATTTTATTTCACCTTTATTGTCTGTAACCTTTGTTGTCTGTAACCTGTCTGTAACCTGTCTGTAACCTATCTCTAGTGTGTTGTCTGTAACATATCTGTGGTGTGTTGTCTGTAGCCTGTCTGTAACCTGTCTGTGACCTGTCTGTGACCTATCTGTGGTGTGTTGTCTGTAGCCTGTCTGTAACCTATCTGTAGTGTGTTGTCTGTAGCCTGTCTGTAACCTATCTGTAGTGTGTTGTCTGTAACATATCTGTGGTGTGTTGTCTGTAACCTGTCTGTAACCTGTCTGTAACCTGTCTGTAACATATCTGTAGTGTGTTGTCTGTAACCTGTCTGTAACCTGTCTGTAACCTATCTGTGGTGTATTGTCTGTATCCTGTCTGTAACCTGTCTGTAGTGTGTTGTCTGTAACCTGTCTGTACCCTGTCTGTAGTGTGTTGTCTGTAACATGTCTGTAACCTGTCTGTAAACTATCTGTAGTGTGTTTTCTGTAACATATCTGTGGTGTGTTGTCTGTAACCTGTCTGTAACCTGTCTGTAACCTGTCTGTAACATATCTGTAGTGTGTTGTCTGTAACCTGTCTGTAACCTGTCTGTAACCTGTTTGTAACCTGTCTGTAGTGTGTTGTCTGTAACCTGTCTGTAAGCTATCTGTCTGTCTGTAACCTATCTGTGGTGTGTTGTCTGTAACATGTCTGTAACCTATCAGTGGCGTGTTGTCTGTAGCCTGTCTGTAACCTGTCTGTGACCTGTCTGTGACCTATCTGTGGTGTGTTGTCTGTAACCTGTCTGTAAACTGTCTGTAACCTCTCTGTAGTGTGTTGTCTGTAACCTATCTGTAGTGTGTTGTCTATAACCTATCTGTGGTGTGTTGTTTGTAACCTGTCTGTAACCTGTCTGTAACCTGTCTGTAACCTGTCTGTAACCTGTCTGTAATGTGTTGTCTATAACCTGTCTGTAACCTGTCTGTAATGTGTTGGCTATAACCTGTCTGTAACCTGTCTGTAATGTGTTGTCTATAACCTGTCTGTAACCTTTCTGTAACCTGTCTGCAACCTGTCTGTAATGTGTTGTCTCTAGTGTGTTGTTTGTAATGTGTTGTCTGTAGTGTGTTGTCTGTAACCTGTCTGTAGTGTGTTGACTGTACCCTGTCTGTGGTGGGTTGTCTGTAACCTGTCTGTAGCCTGTATGTAACCTGTCTGGAACCTGTCTGTAAAGTGTTGTCTGTAGTGTGTTGTCGGTAACCTGTCTGTAATGTGTTGTCTGTAATGTGTTGTCTGTAGTGTGTTGTCTGTAACCTGTCTGTAGTGTGTTGACTGTACCCTGTCTGAGGTGGGTTGTCTGTAACCTGTCTGTAGCCTGTCTGTAACCTGTCTGGAACCTGTCTGTAAAGTGTTGTCTGTAGTGTGTTGTCGGTAACCTGTCTGTAATGTGTTGTCTGTAGTGTGTTGTTTGTAACGTGTTTGTAATGTGTTGTCTGTAGTGTGTTGTCTGTAAACTGTCTGTAGTGTGTTGTTTGTTACATGTCTGTAGTGTGTTGTTTGTTTCCTGTCTGTAGTGTGTTGTCTGTAACCTGTCTGTAACCTATCTGTGGTGTGGTGTCTGTAACCTGTCTGTAACCTGTCTGTAACCTATCTGTGGTGTGTTGTCTGTAACCTATATGTGTTGTGTTGTCTGTAACCTATCTGTGGTATGTTGTCTGTAACCTGTCTGTAACCTGTCTGTAGCCTGTCTGTAACCTATCTGTGGTGTGTTGTCTGTAACCTGTCTGTAACCTGTCTGTAACCTATCTCTAGTGTGTTGTCTGTAACATATCTGTGGTGTGTTGTCTGTAACCTGTCTGTAATCTGTCTGTAATGTGTTTTCTGTAACCTATCTGTGGTATGTTGTCTGTAACCTGTCTGTAACCTGTCTGTAACCTGTCTGTAACCTATCTGTAGTGTGTTGTCTGAAACCTGTCTGTAACCTATCTGTAGTGTGTTGTCTGAAACCTGTCTGTAACCTGTCTGTAACCTGTCTGTAACCTATCTGTGGTGTGTTGTCTGTAGCCTGTCTGTAACATATCTGTGGTGTGTTATCTGTAACCTGTCTGTAACCTGTCTGTAACCTAACTGTGGTGTGTTGTCTGTAGCCTGTCTGTAACATATCTGTGGTGTGTTATCTGTAACCTGTCTGTAACCTGTCTGTAGTGTGTTGTCTGTAACCTATCTGTGGTGTGTTGTCTGTAACCTATCTGTGGTGTGTTGTCTGTAGCCTGTCTGTAACCTATCTCTAATGTGTTGTCTGTAACCTGTCTGTGGTGTGTTGTCTGTAGCCTGTCTGTAACCTGTCTGTGACCTGTCTGTGACCTATCTGTGGTGTGTTGTCTGTAACCTGTCTGTAAACTGTCTGTAACCTCTCTGTAGTGTGTTGTCTGTAACCTATCTGTAGTGTGTTGTCTATAACCTATCTGTGGTGTGTTGTTTGTAACCTGTCTGTAACCTGTCTGTAACCTGTCTGTAACCTGTCTGTAATGTGTTGTCTATAACCTGTCTGTAACCTGTCTGTGGTGTGTTGTCTGTAACCTGTCTGTAACCTGTCTTTAACCTATCTGTAGTGTGGTGTCTGTAAACTATCTGTGGTGTGTTGTCTGTAACCTGTCTGTACCCTGTCTGTAGTGTGTTGTCTGTAACCTGTCTATAACCTGTCTGTAACCTATCTGTAGTGTGTTGTCTGTAACATATCTGTGGTGTGTTGTCTGTAACCTGTCTGTAGTGTGTTGACTGTACCCTGTCTGTGGTGGGTTGTCTGTAACCTGTCTGTAGCCTGTCTGTAACCTGTCTGGAACCTGTCTGTAAAGTGTTGTCTGTAGTGTGTTGTCGGTAACCTGTCTGTAATGTGTTGTCTGTAATGTGTTGTCTGTAGTGTGTTGTCTGTAACCTGTCTGTAGTGTGTTGACTGTACCCTGTCTGTGGTGGGTTGTCTGTAACCTGTCTGTAGCCTGTCTGTAACCTGTCTGGAACCTGTCTGTAAAGTGTTGTCTGTAGTGTGTTGTCGGTAACCTGTCTGTAATGTGTTGTCTGTAGTGTGTTGTTTGTAACGTGTTTGTAATGTGTTGTCTGTAGTGTGTTGTCTGTAAACTGTCTGTAGTGTGTTGTTTGTTACATGTCTGTAGTGTGTTGTTTGTTTCCTGTCTGTAGTGTGTTGTCTGTAACCTGTCTGTAACCTGTCTGTAACCTATCTGTGGTGTGGTGTCTGTAACCTGTCTGTAACCTGTCTGTAACCTATCTGTGGTGTGTTGTCTGTAACCTATATGTGGTGTGTTGTCTGTAACCTATCTGTGGTATGTTGTCTGTAACCTGTCTGTAACCTGTCTGTAGCCTGTCTGTAACCTATCTGTGGTGTGTTTTTTATTTTATTTCACCTTTATTGTCTGTAACCTTTGTTGTCTGTAACCTGTCTGTAACCTGTCTGTAACCTATCTCTAGTGTGTTGTCTGTAACATATCTGTGGTGTGTTGTCTGTAGCCTGTCTGTAACCTGTCTGTGACCTGTCTGTGACCTATCTGTGGTGTGTTGTCTGTAGCCTGTCTGTAACCTGTCTGTGACCTGTCTGTGACCTATCTGTGGTGTGTTGTCTGTAACCTGTCTGTAACCTGTCTGTAACCTGTCTGTAGTGTGTTTTCTATAACCTATCTGTGGTGTGTTGTTTTTAACCTGTCTGTAACCTGTCTGTGACCTGTCTGTGACCTATCTGTGGTGTGTTGTCTGTAACCTGTCTGTGAACTGTCTGTGACCTATCTGTGGTGTGTTGTCTGTAACCTGTCTGTAAACTGTCTGTAACCTATCTGTAGTGTGTTGTCTATAACCTATCTGTGGTGTGTTGTCTGTAACCTGTCTGTAACATGTATGTAACCTGTCTGTAATGTGTTGTCTATAACCTGTCTGTAACCTGTCTGCAACCTGTCTGTAGTGTGTTGTCTGTAACCTGTCTGTGGTGTGTTGTTTGTAGCCTGTCTGTAACCTATCTGTAATGTGTTGTCTGTAAAGTGTTGTCTATAACCTGTCTGCAACCTGTCTGTAATGTGTTGTCTATAGTGTGTTGTCTGTAACCTGTCTGTAATGTTTTGCCTGTAGTGTGTTGTTTATAACGTGTCTGTAAGGTGTTATCTGTAGTGTGTTGTCTTTAACCTGTCTGTAGTGTGCTGTTTGTACCCTGGTCTGTAGTGTGTTGTTTGTAACGTGTCTGTAGTGTGTTGTCTGTAGTGATGTTGTCTGTAACCTGTCTGTGGTGTGTTGTATGTAACCTGTCTGTAGTCTGTTGTCTGTAGCCTGTCTGTAACCCTGTCTGTAGCCTGTCTATAACCTTTCTGTAGTGTGTTGTCTGTAACCTGTCTGTAATGTGTTGTTTGTAACGTGTCTGTAATGTGTTGTCTGTAGTGTGTTGTTGTTTCCTGTCTGTAGTGATTTGTCTGTAACCTGTCTGTAGCCTGTCTGTAACCTGTCTGTAGTGTGTTGTCTGTAACCTGTCTGTAGTGTGTTGTCTCTAACCTGTCTATAGTGTGTTGTCTGTAACCTATCTGTAGTGTGGTTGTCTGTAACCTGTCTGTAGCCTGTCTGTAACCAGTCTGTAACCTGTCTGTAGTGTGTTGTCTGTAACCTGTCTGTAGTGTGTTGTCTGTAACCTGTCTGTAGCCTGTCTGTAACCTGTCTGTAACCTATCTGTAGTGTGTTGTCTGTAACCTGTCTGTAGCCTGTCTGTACCTGTCTGTAACCTGTTTGTAACCTGTCTGTTGTGTGTAAGACACCGACATGAGAGTTGGGCTGTCTCTCCACCTGACCTCTTCACCCACTTCTAACCCCTTTCCCTCCCTCCCTCCCTCCCTCCCTCCCTCCCTCCCTCCCTCCCTCCCTCCCTCCTCCCTCCCTCCCTCCCCTCCCTCCCTCCCTCCCTCCCTCCCTCCCTCCCTCCCTCCCTCCCTCCCTCCCTCTCTGATTGATGCAATAAGGGCACATTAACACTTCTCCTCCTGATAGAACAGGGGCGATTGATTACTCTGTGTAATGGTGACGGCTCTCCCAAAGATGGCTGCGGACGATTCCATAACGACTGTGTCCTCCTCCTTGTTTCTTCTCCCCAGACCACAACTTGCTTCACAGAAATACAAATAAAAATACATTTGCATATTGAAAAATATGAAAAACAAAAACACATTTTTGAGAGTGAAGCGAGCTCCTCGGGGAGAGAGAGAGAGAGCGAGAGAGAGGGAGAGAGAGAGAGAGAGAGAGAGAGAGAGAGAGAGAGAGAGAGAGAGAGAGAGAGACAGACAGACCACAGACAGACAGACAGACAGAGACAGAGAGAGAACAGAGGGAGAGAGAGAGAGAGAGAGAGAGAGAGAGAGAGAGAGAGAGAGAGAGAGACAGAACAGACACAGACAGACAGACAGACAGAGACAGAGAAAGACAGAGGAGAGAGAGAGAGAGAGAGAGAGAGAGAGAGAGAGAGAGAGAGAGAGACAGACAGACACAGACAGACAGACAGAACAGAGACAGAGAAAGACAGAGGAGAGAGAGAGAGAGAGAGAGAGAGAGAGAGAGAGAGAGAGAGAGAGAGAGAGGAGACAGAGGAGAGCAGTGAAAAATGCTAGCCCAGCGAAAGTTTAATTGTGTTGTGTTAGGGCTCCTTCATTAATCCTGGCCATCTAGCTAGCTCTTTCATTTGTCACCTCCAGATGACTGTTTACTGAGGGTGGTGCATGACTTCTCCTTAACGCCTGGCTTTAGGTGAGAGTATAGACACAAACACACACATACACACACACATACACGCATACACACACATACGCGCATACACACACGCACGCATACACACACACACAAACAGCCTCATAAGTATGGAGACAGTAACTAATATCTTGCCGTGGGACTGAGAAGATTACTCTGAATTCCACTCAAATAAACACAAACATATGCATACAAGTACACACACACACACCACACACACGTACACACACACACACGTACACACACACATACACACACATTCACAACACGTACACACACCACACGTACACAACACACACACAAACACATTCACACACACATACACACACACACTTTCTTCTAACACACTAGAAAACAGTTACATAAAAGGACCCAGTTTTCAGACACAAACACCCTCTCTC
>NW_022263377.1:0-59768 GCF_002021735.2 Oncorhynchus kisutch
GAATACTTTTGCAACCACTGTATATATATATATAGGTGTGCATTTATATCTGCCTGGAGTGGAAGTCTCTATTGCCTAGACAAGAGATAAGTATTTCACTGAATGTATTTCCCTATGACATATCCCTGAAGAGGTTACAAGAGGTGTAGTGGAGAAGACAATGGCTTGCATCTTAAATGGCACCATATTTCCTACATAGTGCACTACTTTTGACCAGGAACCATAGGGTGCCATTCGGGCCACACTCTGCCATCCTCAAATACTACACAGCTGGTGGTGTTCACACATACACACGCGTGTTTTGTCTCTGTTATCCACCCCAGTGACTACAGCTGGACGCTTCACAATCATGAAATGTCAAGTGATGATGAGGTGTTTAGAGGGAGAAAAGAGAAAATATGGTGTGTGTGTGTGCACATGTGTGTTGTGTGTGTGTGTGTGTGTGCGTGTGTGTGGGTGGCCATGCGTGTGTGAGTGTTGTTGTTGTTGTTTTCTTGTGTCTCTGAACTGCGAGTTAAACTTGGAAACAGATCAAGTAAGATAACCATGATGGATGTTAGATCTTGACACATTCAAACCCAACCTGTGGGTAATTCACAAGAAAGAACAGCCCGCTAGAACTTGCCTGTTCAATTCCTATAACTTTTGCTCAACCCCCCCTGCTGATCCCCTATATGGTGCACCCGGTGTGTGTGCGCGAGTGTGTGTGTGTACGCATGTGTTAGTGTGTGTGCGCATTACAACAGCCTCTTCAATTCAATTCCTCCCTACAAGAAGAGCCTCAGCTCAACCCCCACTGATCCACTTGATGGTGTCCTCCCCCGCTAATCACCCACAACAACAAATATCGGCAGATAATGCTACCAGACAATAACCAGCAGATCATGCTACCTTCAGGGCCATTTGATGCATGAAAAGCCCAGCCAGACGTAAGGGGTCACGAATGGGGAGTTTTTTTTGAAAATGCATTAGAACTCATTAAACAAAGATGAAACCGGCGCGAAACCGATGACCTCGACCCCCTCCGTTCATCCATCCCCCCTCCTGATCGATTTGAAACACACACATGCCCGCCCTGCATGCACATAATCTCTCTCTCAAACACACACACACACACACCAGGTTGCCCATCCACTCTCCGATCTCAGCAGGTACATACTCCAGCCGTCTGGCATAACATAAAAAAAAGGTTGTCTGATAGCGTTTGTATCATGGATAGTGATATAGGGCTACTTAAATGGACTGAATCCCTATGGGCCAGGTCAAAGCTAGTGCACTTCATAGGGAACAGGGTCAAAGCTAGTGCACTTCATAGGGAACAGGGTCAAAGCTAGTGCACTTCATAGGGAACAGGGTCAAAGCTAGTGCACTTCATAGGGAACAGGGTCAAAGCTAGTGCACTTAATAGGGAACAGGGTCAAAGCTAGTGCACTTCATAGGGAACAGGGTGCCATTTGGGACGTAGACCATGTCTATTCTGTTTGTTTCAGACTTTGCACTAATGTCATAGCATTAACAATGGTCCTACTTTGCGTAAATACAGATACCTATAGATCACCTAAAGACTGATAGTCCCCATCGGCTAAACCCACAGCAGACATTGTTATTTTCGGTTTTGTTTACTCATTGAAAGTGAGTGCATGTCATAGCATTAGTAAAAGGTTACGCTACTCGAAACCTGATATGTTAATTTCAAACCTTCCACTAATGTCATAGCATTAGTAGCAAATGTTCTACTTCGACCGAAACAGCCTATGCTCTGACACTCCCCATGGGTTAAAAGCACAGCACTGTTATTTTCTCTTACCGCTTGATGGAAGTTGATGTGTTTTTAAATGTATTTTTTTCATTGATGCAGAATTATCTGCTCTGAATGCATATTTCAATGGTGATATACACTACACAGCCAAAAGTATGTGGACACGGGCTCGTCGATCATCACATTCCAAAATCATGGGAATTAATATGGAGTTGTTCCCCCCTTTTGCAGCTATAACAGCCTCCACTCTTCTGGGAAGGCTTTCCACTAGATGTTGGAACATTGCTGCGGGACTTGCTTCCATTCAGCCATAAGGTCATTAGTGAGGTTGAGCACTGACTGGCTCGCAGTCGGTGTTCCAATTCATCCCAAAGGTGTTCGATGGGGTTGAGGTCAGGGCTCTGTGCAGGCCAGTCAAGTTCTTCCACAACAATCTAGACAAACCATTTCTGTATGGACCTCACTTTGTGCATGGGGGCATTGCCATGCTGAAACAGGAAAGAGCCTTCCTCAAACTGTTGCCACAAAGTTGGAAACACAGAATTATCTAGAATGGCATTGTATATTGTAGCGTTAAGATTTCCCTTCACTTGAACAAAGGAGCCTAGCCCGAACTGTGAAAAACAGCCCCAGACCATTATTCCTCCTCCGCCAAACTTTACAGTTGGCACTATGCATTGAGGCAGGTAGCGTTCTCCTGGCATCCGCCAAACCCAGATTAGTCCGTCGCACTGCCCGATGGAGAAGCGTGATTCATCACTCCAGAGAACACGTTTTTCACTGCTCCAGAGTCCAATGGCAGTGAACTTTACACCACTCCAGCTGACGCTTGTCATTGCGCATGGCGATATTAGGCTTGTGTGCAGCTGCTCGGCCATGGAAACCCATTTCATAAAAGCTCCCAACTAACAGTTCTTGTGCTGACGTTGCTTGCAGAGGCAGTTTGGAACTCGGTAGTGAGTGTTGCAACCAAGGACAACGCTTCAGCACTCGGCGGTCCCCTTCTGTGCGCTTGTGTGGCCTACCACTTCACAGCTGAGCAGTTGTTGCTCCTGGATGTGTCCAATTCACAATAACAGCACTTACAGTTGACCAGGGCAGCTCTAGCAGGGCAGACATTTGACGAAAGGTGGCATCCTACCGTATGATGGTGCCACATTGAAAGTCACTGAGTTCTTCAGTAAGGCCATTCTACCGTCAATGTTTGTCTATGGAGATTGCATAGCTGTGCACTCGATTTTATACATCTGTCAACAGCGGGTGTGGCTAAAATAGCCGAACTCACTAATTTGAATGTCCACATACTGTTGGCCATGTGTGTATTTCCCCATTGTAATTTTCAGATTCTATACTTGTCTCCAGTATATTGATTAGCTTCATCTTATTTAATAGATTTTTGCTAACCATGGAGTTTATGGCATAGATTAAACTATGAAGTCATGAAAAACTAACGTTTTATTTACTTTCATCTGATTTTGGCATCAGCCTGAAATCAGATCCGGCTTCAAATCATGTTTGAAACTATTTCAAACACTTGATCTGGGCTTGATTGAACTTGCTTGGTGCAATGGAACCAATAGAAGTCTCAAAAAAGCACACCAAGGTCATCTGGCACTCCAGGCAGGCTAAAGCAAATGCAAAAGGTTTTGAACCCAGGTCTGCCTCAAATCCAGATCAAGTTTGTTTAATAGTAGTGACACAGCAGTGACACAAATATTCAAATCAAATAAAGGAACGTGTGAACTCCTATTCACACCCATCACGTTTCTCAGAGGGCAGTCATTTACTACACATGACGCATGTTATGTATGTATCTTGGTCAAACATTTAATAATAAGCAGACAGCTAGCAGAGCGAGGGGAGATATACAAAGGTTGGTTTGTTGACACGGTGCAACAGGAAGTAGACTGTCTGTCCACTGACCAGACGTTGGTAAAGATAGTTGGCCAAAGACCTCCATAAGTGGAGAGCCTTTGTTGCTGCATTATCATTTTGTTTCATGTATTTAGCCTTTATTTTGACAGGGAGACATGCTGAGACCAAGGTCTTTTTACAGATGAGCCCTGAATATACATCAATACACTATAAATATCAATATTCACATCAATACACTATACATATCAATATTCACATCAATACACTATACATATCAATATTCACATCAATACACTATACATATCAATACACTATACATATCAATATTCACATCAATACACTATACATATCAATATTCACATCAATATACAAAAGCAAAATACAGTCATAGAAAATAAACACATTCTTCAGTAAAAAGGTTTTCAATCAGCCTTCTGAATTACCCTAGAGACACCAATTCATCCAGTTTCAGAGCGAGTCTGAGATGAGTCCAGTAAGGTGAAAGAAAACTAAAAGTAGATTTACCTAACTCCGTGACGATTGAAGGGATACATGTACAGGTAAAGTCGGAAGTGTACATATACTTAGGTTGGGGTCAATTAAACTTGTTTTTCAACCACTCCACAAATGTCTTACTAACAAACTGTAACGATTTTCCTCCTCTTCCGAGGAGGAGTAGGAAGGATCGGACCAATGCACAGCGTGGTATGTGTCCATATTTATTTAATGAACACTGAAATAACAAAATAACCAAAGTGAAATAAATGAAAATCGAAACAGTTCTGTATGGTGAAACACAGACACAGAAAACAACTACCCACAAATCATAGGGGGAAAACAGGCTGCCTAAGTATGGTTCTCAATCAGAGACAAGGATAAACAACTGCCTCTGATTGGGTACCATACCAGGCCAAACACAGAAATACAACAGAATACAAAACAGAATGCCCACCCCAACTGACGCCCTGACCAAACTAAAACAGAGACATGAAAAAGGAACTAAGGTCAGGACGTGACACAAACTATAGTTTTGGCAAGTCTGTTAGGACATCTACTTTGTGCATGACAATTATTTTTTCCAACAATTGTTTACAGACAGATTTTTTCACTTATCATTCACTGTATCACAATTCCAGTGGGTCAGAAGTTTACATACACTAAGTTGACTGCCTTTAAACAGCTTGGAAAATTCCAGAAAATTATGTCATGGCTTTAGAAGCTCCCGATAGGTTAATTGACATAATTTGAGTCAATTGGTGTATTTGTTGATGTATTTCAAGGCCTACCCTCAAACTCAGTGCCTCTTTGCTTGACATCATGGGAAAATCAAAAGAAATCAGCCAAGACTATTTGTAGACCTCCACAAGTCTGATTCATCCTTGGGAGCAATTTCCAAACACCTGAAGGTACCACGTTCATCTGTACAAACAATAGTACGCAAGTATAAACACCATGGGACAAACTCAGCCGCCATACCGCTCAGGAAGGAGACGCGTTCTGTCTCCTAGAGATGAACGTACTTTGGTGCGAAAAGTGCAAATCAATCCCAGAACAACAGCAAAGGACCTTGTGAAGATGCTGGAGGAAACGGGTATCTATATCGACATACCTGAAAGGCCACTCAGCAAGGAGGAAGTCACTGCTCCAAAACCGCCATAAAAGCCATACTACGGTTTGCAACTGCACATGGGGACAAAGATTGTACTTTTTGGAGAAGTGTTCTCGTCTGAACAAAACTGTTTGGCCATAAAGACCATTGTTATGGAAAAAGGGGGAGGCTTGCAAGCCGAAGAACACCATCCCAACCGTGAAGCGTGGGGGTGCTTTGCTGCAGGAGGGACAGGTGCACAAAATAGATGGCATTATGAGGGAGGAGAAAATTATGTGGATATATTGAAGCAACATCTCAGGACATCAGCCAGGAAGTTAAATCTTGGTCGCAAATGGACCTTCCAAATGGACAACGACTCCAAGCATACTTCCAAAGTTGTGGCAAAATGGCTTAAGGACAACAAAGTCAAGGTATTGGAGTGGCCATCACAAAGCTCTGACCTCAATCCAATAGAAAATTTATGGGCAGAACTGAAAACGCGTGTGCGAGCAAGGAGGCCTACAAACCTGACTCAGTTACACGAGTTAGGAGGAATGGGCCAAAATTCACCCAACTTATAGTGGAAGGCAACACATAACGTTTGACCCATGTTAAAACATTTAAAGGCAATGCTACCAAATACTAATTGAGTGTGTGAACTTCTGACCCACTGGGACTGTGATGAAAGAAATAAAAGCTGAAATAAATCATTCTCTCTCCTATTATTCTGACATTTCACATTCTTAAAATAAAGTGGTGATCCTAACTGACCTAAAACAGGGAATTTTTACTAGGATTAAATGTCAGGAATTGTGAAAAACTGAGTTTCAATATATTTGGCTAAGGTGTATGTAAACTTACGACTTCAAATGTATGTACATATAAATAGGAATAAGTGACAGCTCGCAAATAGCAGCAGCAGCGTCATGTGATGAGTCAAAGGTTTGTGCAAAAAGGGTCAACGCAGACAGTCCAGGAAGCTATTTGGTTAACTATTTATCAGTCTTATGGCTCGGGGGTAGAAGCTGTTCAGGTTCCTGTTGGCTCCAGACTTCGTGCATTGATACCGCCTGCCATGCGGTAGCAGAGAGAATAGCCTATGACTTGGGTGGCTGGAGTCTGACATTGTTCAGGGCCTTCCTCTGAGGTCCTGGATACCAGGGCGCTTGGCCCCAGTGATGTACTGTTGTTAAATAGACTTATTTTAGGAAAAGGACTTTAAACATGGCAGAGATTTGAAATGTTATATTGATATGCAGTCAAAAGTACTGCCTTTGCGCTGCTAGTTAAATATTCAGAAATAGTATCAACTTCATCCACCAGTGCAGAAGGGGGGGGCAGCAATTCCCCTGTGCCACAGCCAGGAGGGGGGCAGTAAATCCCCTATGCCACAGCCAGGAGGGCAGTAAATCCCCTATGCCACAGGGGGGCAGCTTGCCGTTTTAAGAGTGGCAGTAAGTCTCCTATACCACAGCCGGCGCTACAAGGATGAGTGATGAGCCTTTTGGAGATGTCAGTGTGGGAGCTTGAGGGGACAATGCTATTCAGTTGACTAATTTGAGAAATATAGGGAAATACAGAGAAAAGAAATAGGCCGAAAACATACAGTACCAGCCAAAAGTTTGGACACACCTAGAAATACCTTATTTAGGCTGAGCACTTGTTGACTGCTTTTCGTTCACTCTGTGGTCCAACTCATCCCAAACCATTGCAATTGGGTTGTGGTCGGCTGATTGTGGAGGCCAGGTCATCTGATGCAGCACTCCATCACTCTCTTTCTTGGTCAAATAGCCTTTACACAGCCTGTAGGTGTGTTTGGTCACTGTCATGTTTAAAAACAAATGATACTCCCACCAAGTGCAAACCAGATGGGATGGCGTATCACTGCAGAATGCTGTGGTAGCCATGCTGGTCAAGTGTGCCTTGAATTCTAAATAAATCCCTGTCAGTGTCACCAGCAGAGAACCCCCACACCATCACACCTCCTCCGTGCTTCACGGTGGGAACCACACATGCGGAGATCATCCGTTCATCTACTCTGCGTCTCACAAAGACGTGACGGTTGGAACCAAAAATCTTCGGTCTAATGTCTAGTTTCACCGGTCTAATGTCCATTGCTCGTGTTTCTTGGCCCAAGCAAGTCTCTTCTTTTTATTGGTGTCCTTTAGTAGCGGTTTCTTTGAAGAAATTTGACCACGAAGACCTGATTCACTCAGTCTCCTCTGAACAGTCGATGTTGAGATGAGTCTGTTACTTGAACTATGTGAAGCATTTATTTGGTCTGCAATTTTTGAGGCTGGTAACTAATCAACTTTACCTCTGCAGCAGAGGTAACTCTGGGTCTTCCTTTCCTATGGCGATCCTTATGAGAGCCAGTTTCATCATAGCACTTGATGGTTTTTGCGACTGAACTTGGAGAAACTTTAAAAGTTCTTGAAATGTTCTGTATTGACTGACCTTCATGTCTTAAAGTAATGATGGACTGTCGTTTCTCTTTGCTTATTTGAGCTGTTCTTGACATAATATGGACTTGGCCTTTTACCAAATAGTGCCATCTTCTGTATACCACCCCCACCTTGTCACAACACAACTGATTGGCTCAAACACATTAAAAAGGAAATAAATTCCACAAATGAACTTTTAACAAGGCACACCTGTTACTTGAAATGCATTCCAGGTGACTAACTCATGAAGCTGGTTGAGAGAATGCCAAGAGTGTGCAAAGCTCTCATCAAGACAAAGGGTGGCTACTTTTAAGAATTTAAAATGTGTTTTCACTGTCTTCACTACTATTCTACAATGTAGAAAATAGTAAAAATAAAGAAACACCTGTGAATGAGTAGGTCTGTCCAAACTTTTGACTGGTACTGTACTGTACTGCAGGTAGCCTAGTGGTCAGAGCATCAGGCCAGTTCGAATCCCCAAGCTGACAAGGTAAAAATCTGTTGTTCTGCCCCTGAACAAGGCATTTACACACTGTTCCTAAACCTTCATTGAAAATAAGAATTTGTTTTTAATTGACTTGCCTAGTAAAATAAAGGTAAAATAAAAAATATAAAAATGTCAGGTAGACATACAGTATACTACTCACACACTTTGTCTGTATTGCTTACTTGAACATTTCCCCTGAATTTCTGACCACCACACAACATTTGAAATATAGTGATAAGCGACAATGAAGGGAGAACCATGCACAGTAGTGATCATAATGGTCTACCTTATATTACAGATGTACTTTAGACATGTTATTTGGAAACCAAAGACTGAGCTAATATCCAGGAGCCAAGACCAAGATTTATACCAGGACATTTGTCCAAGATCCAGAGTTGAGACCATGACAAGTTAAAGACAAAATGTATGTGGTTTCGAGGCCAAGACCACTAGATCAAGAGTCCATGGGCCTTTTCTTCAATTGTAAAAAAAACTAAAGTAGAGTACAGTAGAGTACAGTACAGTAGTAGAGCACAGTAGAGTAGTAGAGCACAATACAGTACAGTAGTAGAGCACAGTAGTAGAGCAGAGTACAGCACAGTACAGTAGTAGGGCACAGTACAGTAGTAGAGCACAGTGCAGTACAGTAGTAGAGCACAGTACAGTAGTAGAGCACTACAGTAGAGTAGTAGAGCACAGTACAGTAGTAGAGCACTACAGTATAGTACAGTAGAGTAGTAGAGCACAGTACAGTAGAGCATAGGGGAGTAGAGTACAGTAGAGTAGTAGAGTACACAGTATAGTAGAGTAGAGCATAGTAGAGTACAGTGCAGTAGAGTACAGTAGAGTAGTAGAGCACAGTACAGTAGAGCATAGGAGAGTAGAGTACAGTACATTAGAGTACAGTAGAGTAATAAAGTACAGTAGAGTAGTAGAGCACAGTACAGTTGGAGCCTTCCTGCTGGCTACTTGTCCACTACCCACATGGTGGTCCTCTGTAGCTCATTTGATAGAGCATGGCACATGAAACTTTAAAATGGAGATAGCCTCAATGGCGCTGCCCATGCTGTCACAGATGCCAATATATATATATAGTGTCAATTGTTTCGGTTGTGATCGTTCAGTTTAGACAACTGACTTATGTTGGACGTGTGTGTTTTGGTAGTGACATCAACAGGTGGGACATCTTTTTTTAGATTTCTTTAAATAAACAAAACTACTAATTTGACCAGTATCTTTCAATGTAATAACACAACAACTCAAGATGTTCTATTGAAATAGAGTTTTGGTTTTACAAAAAACATGAATGACTTTACAACACGAAGTTTAGGAGTGAGGGTTTGGGACAGCCAGCTCTCAATAAAATAGGTGTCTAAACAATAACTTTGTACTACTATATTAATTCACCAATATGTTTGTAATTGCCTTTGAACACATGATGTAAATAAATAATGTCCTAAGTTTGGAGACTTATACATGCACTCTGCTATTTCCTGGTTGTTAAAATTCTCATAGTTCGCCTAATTTCAGTTTATCTGACAAAACAAGCAAGTATAGTGTAGATAATCATTATACCATCTAAACCACTGTGAAATATATTTTCCATATTGTATTTTCAGCTGTTTGAAGCTGGTGTACAAAACCCAAACTAAAAGACACAAAAACAAATCTTAAAAACGAAAAGCATAGAACTAGCCCACATAGAACAGATCGATCACTTCTTAAACTTGCTTTCAACGAGAATGACAGATCTATAACTCACATTTCTAGGTTAATTCTGTCAGGTTGCTCACAAAGTTACCTATTGCTGCTTTAACGGTAAAAAAAAAATGCTTTTATAGGAAAGCAATGTTTGCCACTTATGCAGAATCACCATATACCATTTTCTTGTATAAAAAATAATTTCACAAAAGTAGTCCTCGACTCACACTGCATAATTCAATATACTTGGAATCAGGGTCGGCAGCTCTGTGAAATAATAGAGGTGAAACAATGATGGTGGGTGTTGGACAAGGTTCATGTTTCAGGTGTTATCTCCCCAGTTTTGAGAGCTCTTGGCTGTGAGAGATAAATATTGACATCAATTGGGTAGAACACACACACACACAGGTTGAAGTACAACAAGATCTCTGTTTGTTTGGAGCAGATGTGTTACAAAAAACACCAAATTGCTGAATTAGCTTGGTGCCCTTGGATAAACTTTTCATAATCTGTTATCGGTCTTCCCCCGATGTGGAGAACAACACACACACACACCTCTCTGTACATTGCTCCGTTCATCTTTCCCTCGATCCTGAGTATTCTCCCATTCCCACTATTTTCTCATGGTCTAAGAGTCTGTTAGGTGCCTTTTGGCAAGCTCCAAGCGGGCTGTCATGTGCCTTTTACTGAGGAGTGGCTTCCCTCTGGCTATTCTACCATAAAAACCTGATTGGTGGAGTGCTGCAGAGATGGTTGTCCTTCTAGAAGGTTCTCCCATCTGCACAGAGGAACTCTGGAGCTCTTTCAGAGAGACCATCGGGTTCTTGGTCACCACCCTGACTAAGGCCCTACTCCCCTGATTGCTCAGTTTGGCCAGGCGGCCAGCTCTAGGAAGAGTCTTGGTGGTTCCAAACTTCTTCCATTTAAGAATGATGGAGGCCACTGTGTTCTTGTGGACCTTCAAGGCTACAGAACATTTTTTGGGACCCTTGCCCTTGGCACAACCCTGTCTCGGCGCTATACGGACAATTCCTTCTACCTCAAGGCTTGGTTTTTGCTCTGACATACACTGTCAACTGTGGGACTTAAATATAGACAGGTGTGTAATTTACCACAAGTGGACTCAATTGCTAGAAACATCTCAAGGATGATCAATGAATTTCGAGTTTCATAGCAAAGTATCTGAATACTAATAAGGTTTTCCCCTTTGTCATTATGGGGTATTGTCATTATGGGGTATTGTCATTATGGGGTATTGTCATTATGGGGTATTGTCATTATGGGGTATTGTCATTATGGGGTATTGTCATTATGGGGTATTGTCATTATGGGGTATTGTGTGTAGATTGATGAGGATTTGTATGTATTTAATCCATTTTAGAATAAGGTTGTAACGTAACAAAATGTTGAAAATGTCAAGGGGTCTGAATACTTGCGGAATCAACTGTACAGGAATCAACTGTACAGGAATCAACTGTATAGGGAATCAGTGTGCTGTTTGGGTAGCAGATGGTGTGATAGTACAGGTGCATGTTTTGACATACAGTACAGTATGTGTGAATGAATGTGTATATATGCATATACTTAACTCTGCACCTGTTTGAGGATTTGAGACATTTGTACTGATGCCATTTGGAATTTGAAAGGCTTCTGGAATATTTCCATATGTTTTCTGAGCTCTGTTGTTTTGTTTGCTCTAGGAAAAGAAACAAATGAGCTTAGTTTATTGGCTCCTTTATGAAGGAAAGAAACACAGACACAAAAGCTGCAGCTTCCCACCAGTTCAAAGCCTATTATTCTCTCAGAATAGTGTTCCCAAATGATAGTTTATCAATTGATTGTTTATCAAATTAGCTCTGTTTCTCGCTGAGTCTCTAACCTGGCAAGCAAGGTAGGCGACGGAAAATTAATTGTCCACACACACGCAAGCCCGCAGCACACACACAGTCCCTGATTGCATATAGTGCAGCTGGTGAAAATAAATATTTCTCCCTCTCTCTCTCTCTCAATCTAAGGGGCTTTATTGGAATGGGAAACGTGATTGAAACTAAATTGAAATAAACAAACAAATTTACAGTAAACATTACACTCGCTCTCTCTCTCTTTCTTACATTCCTCCCCTCTCTGTCTCACCATCTCCCTCTCTCTCTCTTTCTTACATTCCTCCCCTCTCTGTCTCACCATCTCCCTCTCTCTCTCTTTCTTACATTCCTCCCCTCTCTGTCTCACCATCTCCCTCGCTCTCTCTTTCTTACATTCCTCCCCTCTCTGTCTCACCATCTTCCTCTCTCTCTCTTTCTTACATTCCTCCCCTCTCTGTCTCACCATCTCCCTCTCTCTCTCTTTCTTACATTCCTCCCCTCTCTGTCTCACCATCTCCCTCTCTCTCTTTCTTACATTCCTCCCCTCTCTGTCTCACCATCTCCCTCTCTCTCTTTCTTACATTCCTCCCCTCTCTGTCTCACCATCTCCCTCTCTCTCTCTTTCTTACATTCCTCCCCTCTCTGTCTCACCATCTCCCTCTCTCTCTCTTTCTTACATTCCTCCCCTCTCTGTCTCACCATCTCCCTCTCTCTCTCTCTTACATTCCTCCCCTCTCTGTCTCACCATCTCCCTCTCTCTCTCTTTCTTACATTCCTCCCCTCTCTGTCTCACCATCTCACTCTCTCTCTGTCTCTGTTAACTTGCCTTGTTATTCAGTGTGAAGGAGGCTACCATTTCTGTCAACTAAACAGACGCTTCTAAACTGGGTTCAAATACTATTCAAAATCATTTCCAATACTTTATCTGTGCTTGATTGAGCTTGCCTGTAGAAATGGAACCAATTACAAAGCCTCACATGTGCAGACCCCACCCACCTGGCACTTGAGGGCAGACTAAAGCAAAAGCTCAAAGTATTTGAATGATTTCTAATCGTATTTAAACCCAGGTCTGAGTCACTGAGCCCCAATCCTCTTGCTGCTTGCCTTCATTAATTTGACTAAATGTCAATGGCTCCTGGCGATTAAAGACGGCGATCATTTACCGGTCATGATTTTGATAAGGGCAATTAGCCCACAAGCTGCTGGAGAAAATCAATGTGGAAAGTAAAGGCAGGAAAGAGAAGCCAGGATGAGAAGAGGAGAGGCAGGATGAGAAGAGGAGAGGCAGGATGAGAAGAGGAGAGGCAGGATGAGAAGAGGAGAGGCAGGATGAGAAGAGGACAGGCAGGATGAGAAGAGGACAGGCAGGATGAGAAGAGGACAGGCAGGATGAGAAGAGGACATGCAAGATGAGAAGAGGACAGGCAAGATGAGAAGAGGACAGGCAAGATGAGAAGAGGACAGGCAAGATGAGAAGAGGAGACACAGGATGAGAAGAGGAGAGGCAGGATGAGGAGAAAGGAGACACAGGATTAGGAGAGGAGAGGCAGGATGAGGAGAAAGGAGACACAGTATGAGGAGAGGAGAGGCAGGATGAGAAGAAAGGAGACACAGGATGAGGAGAGGAGAGGCAGGATGAGAAGAAAGGAGACACAGGATGAGGAGAGGAGAGGCAGGATGAGAAGAAAGGAGAAAGGATGAGGAGAGGCAGGATGAGGAGAGGAGAGGCAGGATGAGGAGAGGAGAGGCAGGATGAGAAGAAAGGAAAACAGGATGAGGAGAGGCAGGATGAGAAGAAAGGAGACACAGGATGAGGAGAGGAGAGGCAGGATGAGAAGAAAGGAGACAGGATGAGGAGAGGAGAGGCAGGATGAGGAGAGGAGACACATGATAAGGAGAGGAGAGGCAGGATGAGAAGAAAGGAGACAGGATGAGAAGAAAGGAGGTACAGGATGAGGAGAGGAGAGGCAGGATGAGAAGAAAGGAGACACAGGATGAGGAGAGGAGAGGCAGGATGAGAAGAAAGGAGACACAGGATGAGGAGAGGCAGGATGAGAAGAAAGGAGACACAGGATGAGGAGAGGCAGGATGAGAGGAAAGGAGACACAGGATGAGGAGAAGAGAGGCAGGATGAGAAGAAAGGAGACACAGGATGAGGAGAAGAGAGGCAGGATGAGAAGAAAGGAGACACAGGATGAGGAGAGGAGAGGCAGGATGAGGAGAGGAGACACATGATAAGGAGAGGAGAGGCAGGATGAGGAGAGGAGACACATGATAAGGAGAGGAGAGGCAGGATGAGGAGAGGAGAGGCAGGATGAGAAGAAAGGAGACACAGGATGAGGAGAGGAGAGGCAGGATGAGGAGAGGAGAGGCAGGATGAGGAGAGGAGAGGCAGGATGAGGAGAGGAGAGGCAGGATGAGAAGAGGAGAGGCAGGATGAGAAGAGGAGAGGCAGGATGAGGAGAGGAGAGGCAGGATGAGAAGAAAGGAGACACAGGATGAGGAGAGGAGAGGCAGGATGAGAAGAAAGGAGACACAGGATGAGGAGAGGAGAGGCAGGATGAGGAGAAAGGAGACACAGAATGAGAAGAAAGGAGACAGGATGAGGAGAGGAGAGGCAGGATGAGAAGAAAGGAGACACAGGATGAGGAGAGGAAAGGCAGGATGAGGAGAGGAGAGGCAGGATGAGAAGAAAGGAGACACAGGATGAGAAGAAAGGAGACACAGGATGAGGAGAGGCAGGATGAGAGGAAAGGAGACACAGGATGAGGAGAAGAGAGGCAGGATGAGAAGAAAGGAGACACAGGATGAGGAGAAGAGAGGCAGGATGAGAAGAAAGGAGACACAGGATGAGGAGAGGAGAGGCAGGATGAGGAGAGGAGACACATGATAAGGAGAGGAGAGGCAGGATGAGGAGAGGAGACACATGATAAGGAGAGGAGAGGCAGGATGAGGAGAGGAGAGGCAGGATGAGAAGAAAGGAGACACAGGATGAGGAGAGGAGAGGCAGGATGAGGAGAGGAGAGGCAGGATGAGGAGAGGAGAGGCAGGATGAGGAGAGGAGAGGCAGGATGAGAAGAGGAGAGGCAGGATGAGAAGAGGAGAGGCAGGATGAGGAGAGGAGAGGCAGGATGAGAAGAAAGGAGACACAGGATGAGGAGAGGAGAGGCAGGATGAGAAGAAAGGAGACACAGGATGAGGAGAGGAGAGGCAGGATGAGGAGAAAGGAGACACAGAATGAGAAGAAAGGAGACAGGATGAGGAGAGGAGAGGCAGGATGAGAAGAAAGGAGACACAGGATGAGGAGAGGAAAGGCAGGATGAGGAGAGGAGAGGCAGGATGAGAAGAAAGGAGACACAGGATGAGAAGAAAGGAGACACAGGATGAGGAGAAAGGAGACACAGGATGAGGAGAAAGGAGACACAGGATGAGGAGAGGAGACACAGGATGAGGAGAGGAGACAGGATGAGGAGAGGAGACACAGGATGAGGAGAGGCAGGATGAGAAGAAAGGAGACACAGGATGAGGAGAGGAGACACAGGATGAGGAGAGGAGACAGGATGAGGAGAGGAGACACAGGATGAGGAGAGGCAGGATGAGAAGAAAGGAGACATGATGAGGAGAGGCAGGATGAGAATAAAGGAGACAAGATGAGGAGAGGAGAGGCAGGATGAGAAGAAAGGAGACACAGGATGAGGAGAGGAGAGGCAGGATGAGGAGAGGAGAGGCAGGAAGAGGAGAGGCAGGATGAGGAGAGGCAGGATGAGGAGAGAGAGGAGAGGCAGGATGAGGAGAGAGAGGAGAGGCAGGATGAGGAGAGGCAGGATGAGGAGAGAGAGGAGAGGCAGGATGAGGAGAGGCAGGATGAGGAGAGAGAGGAGAGGCAGGATGAGGAGAGAGAGGAGAGGCAGGATGAGGAGAGGCAGGGTGGACGGCAGAAGAGCAGCACACTCCTGGATGGCCTGACTGCCAACACTAAGGCCACACACTGTTCATAACAAGCTTATTGGGATATTTCTACAGAATAGAAGAAAGAGATAGGGCTAGATACTATTTGTTTGATTTCATTTGTATGTCTGCACTGTCTTTATAATATAGGCAAATCAATGTGTCAAGGATGAGAAGACAAGGTAGCACAGCAGACTCCCGATCTGACTAGAAACTCCTATTCCAAGGCATATAGTGTGAAAGAGGCTGGGGATTTTCTACAACAAAGACAGAGCTATATGTGATTTCTAGGGGGTTGTAGGTTTTTATGGCTATAGGCGACTTGTTTCTATCTGATTAAATCAATATGGGAAGTCAGGGAAGGCAACACAGCAGCGTACTCCTGGGTTGACTGGAAACCCCCTAAACCGACTACCTACAGGCCACACAGATAATACTGGATCTAAAATGTTCTGATTAGTTTATTAGGATCCCCATTAGCATGCAGCAGCTACTCTTCCTGGGGTCCACGTAAAATACAAATGCACACACACACACAGGTTATAGACACCAAGAGACAGCAAAAATGCTATTTACACACTATTCATATGGTATTTACATATTTTTATATACAGTAGTTTAATTAGATCTTTAGAAAGAGAAGAGGATACATTGTGTGTTGTTGTTTTTTAAGTTAAACTTGTTGCCTGAGTAACCTCTGGTGGCAGAGCATTCCATGATGACATGGCTCTATGCATAAAATATATGTTTTTAACCTCTATTTAACTAGGCAAGTCAGTTAAGAACAAATTCTTATTTACAATGACGGCCAAACCTGGACGACGCTGGGCAAATTGTGCGCCGCCCTATGGGACTCCCAATCACGGCCAGATGTGATACAGCCTGGATTCGAACCAAGGTCTGTAGTGGCGCCTCTTGCACTGAGATGCAGTGCCTTAGACCGCTGCGGAACACAACTGAGCAACACATTAAATCTGTTTTTTGGTTTGGGTACTGTGAAGAAACCCATAGTGGTGTGTCTGGTGGGGTATATATGCATTTCTGAAAGTCCACGATTGGAGAGATTTTAGATTTGATAGAGAATAGACACGGTTACTATGGTTTTGTACTGTATGCCATTGCTTTCTTTGGGATTCCATGTGAAAGGCAGCACAGTGTTGGTCTGGAAACCCTAACAAGGATGCCAAGTGGCAACAAACATCACATGTGTGTCATTTTGGATTTACACAATCTAGAGGTTTTAACACAGAGGCTGAGTGCTAGACTGAATCTAGAGGTTTTAACACAGAGGCTGAGTGCTAGACTGAATCTAGAGGTTTTAACACAGAGGCTGAGTGCTAGACTGAATCTAGAGGTTTTAACACAAAGGCTGAGTGCTAGACTGAATCTAGAGGTTTTAACACAGAGGCTGAGTGCTAGACTGAATCTAGAGGTTAACACAGAGACTGAGTGCTAGACTGAATCTAGAGGTTTTAACACAGAGGCTGAGTGCTAGACTGAATCTAGAGGTTTTAACACAGAGGCTGAGTGCTAGACTGAATCTAGAGGTTTTAACACAGAGGCTGCATGTAGATTGAGTCGCCATAGTCAATTACTAGGAGGAGTGTTGCTTGAACAATCTTCCTCCTATTTTCAAAAGTGAGACAGGACTTATTTCCATACAAGAAACCAATCTTTACTCACCACTGTTTAGTCAGCTTGTCAATGTGTGTTTTAAAGGACAGCTTCTCATCATTCCAAATACCTAGATACTTCTAATGGGGGACCAGCTCAATTTGGGCTCTACTCAAGGTACAGATAGGCAGGTATTTAGCATAAAAACATATACTATTATATCATAGTATATAAACATAGTATATCAATATTTAGCACTAATTTAAGATCGGTGATCAATTCTTGAATTGATTCAAAGCCAAGCTGAAGGTTGTGAATGACCTTATCTGCAATATACACTGCACAATATACACATATACTAATATTCAGTTGCAGCCCCCTCCCCCTTTAGCCCTGAGAACAGCCTCAATTCGTCCAGGCATGGACTCTACAAGGTGTTGAGAGCGTTCCGCAGGGATGCTGGTCCATGTTGACTCCAATGCTTCCCACAGTTGGCTGGATGTTCTTTGGGTGGTGGGAATTCTTAATACACACTGGAAACTGTTGAGTGTGAAAATCCCAGCACCGTTGCAGTTCTTGACACACTCAAACTGGTGTGCCTGGCACCTACTACCATACAGTACCCCGTTCAAACGCACTTAAATGTGTCTTTAACCCGTCTCCTCCCCTTCATCTACAGTGACTTGAAGTGGATTTAACAAGTGGCATCAACAAGAGATCACAGCTTTCACCTGGACTCACCTGGTCAGTCTGTCATGGAAAGAGCAGGTGTTCTCAATGTTGTGTATACTCAGTGTATGTCTAAACATTCTTCAACTGCTGTCATCTTGTATCTGTTTCCGAGTCAACCTTGTGAGCAGTGGACACAATGGGAATGTAACAGTGCCCTATAGTATCTCACAGGATATTGTGAAGTTGTTTTCAGAATTGAATATTGGCATCAACAGACATGGGGATAGTTGACATATAGGCCTACATGATCTAAAGTAGACAGATACACAATTAGTCTTTGAACGCCTCAAACGTTTTCTTTTTACAACAAATTGCGCTCAAGCCATACTTTTGTTTGTCGCAATTATATCATCTCCTAATTATTGTAGCTAGATTTCCAAAGAGATAAAAACACACAGTAAGTAATCATGGTCTGGTTCCTATCCACCATCCAGCCCTTTTTAAACATGTCTCTCCCTATCATTACAATTGGTTTTGTGTCTGACTGTAGTTACATGAAACAATAACTGTTTCACTGTTCTGGTTTTATTTCGACAACTAAAACATATACATTTCAGAGCTGACTTCCAGTCATCTCCTATCCAACTGCCATCATCCCCCTTTCTTTCCTTCATCATCCCTTCTTTCTTTCCCTCATCTATCCTCCTTTTTCCCCTCATCATCCCTTCTTTCCCTCATCATCCTCCCTTTCTTTTCCTCATCATCCCCCTTTCTTTTCCTCATCATCCCTTCTTTCTTTCCCTCATCATCCCTTCTTTCTTTCCCTTATCATCCCCCTTTCTTTCCATTATCATCCTCCTTTTCCCCCTCATCATCCCCCTTTTTCGCCTCATCATCCCTTCTTTCCCTCATCATCCTCCCTTCCCTCATCATCCTCCCTTTCTTTTCCTCATCATCCCCCTTTCTTTTCCTCATCATCCCCCTTTCTTTTCCTCATCATCCCCCTTTCTTTTCCTCATCATCCCCCTTTCTTTTCCTCATCATCCCCCTTTCAGCTTTTATATCTCCATCATAAGGATTTGGGATCTGAGTGCAGCTGCCTAATTATATGAAACAAAAGCTATTTCATGTTCTGGATTTGTTTCAACAATACAGAAAGAATCATACTTTCAAAGCTCACTTCCATCCACCCCTCCCAGTCTTCTGCCTATCATTATGACTACCTCGGTGTGTGACTGCCCAAAACACATCCACCCCTCCCAGTCTTCTGCCTATCATTATGACTACCTCGGTGTGTGACTGCCCAAAACACATCCACCCCTCCCAGTCTTCTGCCTATCATTATGACTACCTCGGTGTGTGACTGCCCAAAACACATCCACCCCCTCCCAGTCTTCTGCCTATCATTATGACTACCTCGGTGTGTGACTGCCCAAAACACATCCACCCCCTCCCAGTCTTCTGCCTATCATTATGACTACCTCGGTGTGTGACTGCCCAAAACACATCCACCCCCTCCCAGTCTTCTGCCTATCATTATGACTACCTCGGTGTGTGACTGCCCAAAACACATCCACCCCTCCCAGTCTTCTGCCTATCATTATGACTACCTCGGTGTGTGACTGCCCAAAACACATCCACCCCTCCCAGTCTTCTGCCTATCATTATGACTACCTCGGTGTGTGACTGCCCAAAACACATCCACCCCTCCCAGTCTTCTGCCTATCAATATGACTACCTCGGTGTGTGACTGCCCAAAACACATCCACCCCCTCCCAGTCTTCTGCCTATCATTATGACTACCTCGGTGTGTGACTGCCCAAAACACATCCACCCCCTCCCAGTCTTCTGCCTATCATTATGACTACCTCGGTGTGTGACTGCCCAAAACACATCCACCCCTCCCAGTCTTCTGCCTATCATTATGACTACCTCGGTGTGTGACTGCCCAAAACACATCCACCCCCTCCCAGTCTTCTGCCTATCATTATGACTACCTCGGTGTGTGACTGCCCAAAACACATCCACCCCTCCCAGTCTTCTGCCTATCATTATGACTACCTCGGTGTGTGACTGCCCAAAACACATCCACCCCTCCCAGTCTTCTGCCTATCATTATGACTACCTCGGTGTGTGACTGCCCAAAACACATCCACCCCTCCCAGTCTTCTGCCTATCATTATGACTACCTCGGTGTGTGACTGCCCAAAACACATCCACCCCCTCCCAGTCTTCTGCCTATCATTATGACTACCTCGGTGTGTGACTGCCCAAAACACATCCACCCCCTCCCAGTCTTCTGCCTATCATTATGACTACCTCGGTGTGTGACTGCCTAAAACACAGACACACACTCACACATACAATGCACACACACACACATACTCTCTCCCCACCCCACCACACACATATACCCCCCATACACACCAGCCCAAAACACATCCACCCCTCCCAGTCTTCTGCCTATCATTATGACTACCTCGGTGTGTGACTGCCCAAAACACATCCACCCCCTCCCAGTCTTCTGCCTATCATTATGACTACCTCGGTGTGTGACTGCCCAAAACACATCCACCCCCTCCCAGTCTTCTGCCTATCATTATGACTACCTCGGTGTGTGACTGCCCAAAACACATCCACCCCTCCCAGTCTTCTGCCTATCATTATGACTACCTCGGTGTGTGACTGCCCAAAACACATCCACCCCCTCCCAGTCTTCTGCCTATCATTATGACTACCTCGGTGTGTGACTGCCCAAAACACATCCACCCCCTCCCAGTCTTCTGCCTATCATTATGACTACCTCGGTGTGTGACTGCCCAAAACACATCCACCCCCTCCCAGTCTTCTGCCTATCATTATGACTACCTCGGTGTGTGACTGCCCAAAACACATCTACCCCCTCCCAGTCTTCTGCCTATCATTATGACTACCTCGGTGTGTGACTGCCCAAAACACATCCACCCCTCCCAGTCTTCTGCCTATCATTATGACTACCTCGGTGTGTGACTGCCCAAAACACATCCACCCCCTCCCAGTCTTCTGCCTATCATTATGACTACCTCGGTGTGTGACTGCCCAAAACACATCCACCCCTCCCAGTCTTCTGCCTCTCATTATGACTACCTCGGTGTGTGACTGCCCAAAACACATCCACCCCCTCCCAGTCTTCTGCCTATCATTATGACTACCTCGGTGTGTGACTGCCCAAAACACATCCACCCCCTCCCAGTCTTCTGCCTATCATTATGACTACCTCGGTGTGTGACTGCCCAAAACACATCCACCCCTCCCAGTCTTCTGCCTATCATTATGACTACCTCGGTGTGTGACTGCCCAAAACACATCCACCCCCTCCCAGTCTTCTGCCTATCATTATGACTACCTCGGTGTGTGACTGCCCAAAACACATCCACCCCCTCCCAGTCTTCTGCCTATCATTATGACTACCTCGGTGTGTGACTGCCCAAAACACATCCACCCCTCCCAGTCTTCTGCCTATCATTATGACTACCTCGGTGTGTGACTGCCCAAAACACATCCACCCCTCCCAGTCTTCTGCCTATCATTATGACTACCTCGGTGTGTGACTGCCCAAAACACATCCACCCCTCCCAGTCTTCTGCCTATCATTATGACTACCTCGGTGTGTGACTGCCCAAAACACATCCACCCCCTCCCAGTCTTCTGCCTATCATTATGACTACCTCGGTGTGTGACTGCCCAAAACACATCCACCCCCTCCCAGTCTTCTGCCTATCATTATGACTACCTCGGTGTGTGACTGCCCAAAACACATCCACCCCTCCCAGTCTTCTGCCTATCATTATGACTACCTCGGTGTGTGACTGCCCAAAACACATCCACCCCCTCCCAGTCTTCTGCCTATCATTATGACTACCTCGGTGTGTGACTGCCCAAAACACATCCACCCCTCCCAGTCTTCTGCCTATCATTATGACTACCTCGGTGTGTGACTGCCCAAAACACATCCACCCCTCCCAGTCTTCTGCCTATCATTATGACTACCTCGGTGTGTGACTGCCCAAAACACATCCACCCCCTCCCAGTCTTCTGCCTATCATTATGACTACCTCGGTGTGTGACTGCCCAAAACACATCCACCCCCTCCCAGTCTTCTGCCTATCATTATGACTACCTCGGTGTGTGACTGCCTAAAACACAGACACACACTCACACATACAATGCACACACACACACATACTCTCTCCCCACCCCACCACACACATATACCCCCCATACACACCAGCCCAAAACACATCCACCCCTCCCAGTCTTCTGCCTATCATTATGACTACCTCGGTGTGTGACTGCCCAAAACACATCCACCCCTCCCAGTCTTCTGCCTCTCATTATGACTACCTCGGTGTGTGACTGCCCAAAACACATCCACCCCCTCCCAGTCTTCTGCCTATCATTATGACTACCTCGGTGTGTGACTGCCCAAAACACATCCACCCCCTCCCAGTCTTCTGCCTATCATTATGACTACCTCGGTGTGTGACTGCCCAAAACACATCCACCCCCTCCCAGTCTTCTGCCTATCATTATGACTACCTCGGTGTGTGACTGCCTAAAACACAGACACACACTCACACATACAATGCACACACACACACATACTCTCTCCCCACCCCACCACACACATATACCCCCCATACACACCAGCCGACCCCCCCACACACACCATTCTAAATATGTATCAATGTGATTGCTTCTCTCTGAGTGACTGCTTCACATCAGTGATTCACAGAGCTGATAACCCAGTCGAGGGTAATGAAATACTCACCGGCTGACAAAGGACATTTTTCACACAGCAGCCCTTATTCGATTTGGCCCCCTATTAAATGTCTTCCACTCTCTGTGGCTTATGTTGGTTTGGTTCACTCCTGCTGTTGTTGTGTGTCTCATATGCCTCAACTATTTAATAAGGTTTCAGAGATGATTAACTGGTCTTGATTGACATTTTGCTTGGTCCTGCATGCTCATCACACATTTTCTGGATAAGATTTGGCCCACTCTTAAATGTCTCCCTCCTCTCTGAGGATTGGCTTTAGCCTGGTTAAACCAACGTGAATGGTGTTCTCATAATGGTGAACACAGCATTCCGTTTGGTTTAGGCTAGCTTGGCTCAGCCTTACGTTTTCCACTGCTGTTCAGACAAATTTGGTCTCCCTGTTTAAATGGCTTCTTCTGTGTTTTTGTTTGGCTAAGACTCAGGTTTAAGACCCATATACACCCACAGGCCTCTCCGTCTTTTTTATTAAGGTTTAAAGGGAGAAGGAATTAAATCAACAATCTGGAGTTGAATTGCAGGGGTATCTTACTGTATTTTCACCAGCAGGAAACATCCCTGTTACTTTAATGGGAGTAAAAAGGTTAATGATACCAGTCTACACATGTCGTTCCAAATTTCACTCATTTATGGATAAAGACTTTAATCCAGTTAAACTTTGTGAAATCTGTTCTGTTCCGCAGTGTGGTGCATGGTGGGTATTTTTCTCTGATAATTCCAGGAAAAGAGCAGTGTTTCCACCCAGGAATTGCTTTCTCTCACCTTTTGTACCCACTAGCCAGCAGCACTGACACATGAGCACTGATTTTGCAGATGTCTATCTTGCAGAAAGTTTTACTTGCAATGATTGTGGTATGTGGTTATACTACTGATTGTCAGTAGATCTGGATAAGAGCATCTGCTAAAGGACTAACATATAAATGTAATGACTTGCCTAAGGATTGCCTCTAAGAGCTAAGTGACAATCAAGGGAAAAGTGTGTTTTTTGTATTCTGTCCATGTGCTACTTGGTTCTACTTAATAATTGACTGACACAGTAGCATCAGTACAACTTAATGCACTACACACAGAGACGGACACACTCCAGTGGAGGCTGCTGAGGGGAGGACGGCTCATAATAATGGTTGGAATGGAGCAAGTGGAATGGCATCAAGCCATATGTGTTTGATGTATTTGAAACCATTCCACTCTATTACGCTCCAGCTACCATGAGCCCGTCCTCCCCAATTAAGGTGCCACCAATCTCCTGTGACACACAAACACACACACTAATGTGCAGCATGTACCGTAGGCACTCCCTCACGTAAGGTGGAAGAGAGGAGAAAGAGATGTCTGCCCTTGGTAAGGTGGAAGAGAGGAGAAAGAGATGTCTGCCCTTGGTAAGGTGGAAGAGAGGAGAAAAAGGTGGAAGAGAGGAGAAAGAGATGTCTGCCCTTGGTAAGATGGAAGAGAGGAGAAAGAGATGTCTGAACTTGGTAAGATGGAAGAAAGGTGAAAGAGATGTCCTTGGTATGTAAATAAAATGATGACCGTGCACTATTTACACACTGACGAAGATGTAGTGTGTGTATGTGAACATGAGGGTATACGTTTAAGCGTGTGTCTCCGCGTGCGTACGTCTGTGTCACATAGACTGAGACACTCAGCGACCTGATGAGGTGTGCTACTGCCCATTAGCTTGTTGTTTTACCTCCCTAGCTGAGTAGCGAAGTCATTTCCCCCCGCACGTAGCCTGGGATTACGACATCACCTCAGCAGGTGCTCGTCTACATTACAGGAACCCGACAGCGAGGCCATCAAAAAGAGCAGCATCGCATTAGTGGAAACCAAGACTGTTCTCAGGGCAGGCCTGGTTGTAGCTAGATATGTTCAATTTTAGCATTTAAGCTAACCCTTTCCCTAACCTAATTATCTTAACCGTCCACGTTAATTGTCCTAACCTGCCACGTTAATTATCCTAACCTGCTATGAAAAGTCACTTCTGCTAATCAAAACCGGCAGACCTGCCCTGAGAACAGTCTTGGTTTTCACTAATGCGATACAGCTCAAAAAGGGAGGGGGGAGAGGGTCCACTAGAGAGTGAGTGCACCTGACCCTCGAGAGGGGGAGAGGAGGTTGGGGGGAGAGAAGACAGTCCACTTAGTAGCAGTGTCACCCCCTCCAGCCCTCCTTCTTAGTTCCATACACACAGTGGTCAATTACAAAGGGATGGGGGGGGGGGGGGACTAGAGAGATAACAGGGGGAAGAGAAGAGTGGGGAGCGAGGTAGAGGCAGAGGCAGAGGCAGAGAGAGAGAGAAGGAGAGGTGAATGAGAGAGACAGCACAAAAAAAGAGACACAGAAGAAAAACAACCCCTCTGGTTTGTCTAAGAGGGTGATTGGTCTACAAACCATTATCAGAGAGGACCATAAAGACCACACACACACACACAATCTAGGAGGATCAGAGAGGTCAACATGACTAACGACGCTAATGCTCCATGAGTACGTCCTCATGGCTCTCTCACACACACACACACACACACACACACACACACACACACACACACACACACACACACACACACACACACAAGGCTGCTAGCCGTGTGCTAACCACTGCTAACTAATTAGCACCCATTGAGGGGGACTTGTCGTTCCGTTGGATGAAATTGGAACGTTCAAGTGGGAACAACAAATTAATGTAGGTTAATAAATGATATCACTCATCATGGTGGTTGGTGTAATTAGGAAAGGGTTAATAGTTTGACATGTTGTACTATCAGAGTGAGAAGAGAGAAAACATGAAAAGATACTTGAGGAGAAGTGTGTTCTTTCATAGATGACATCCTGTGACATGGTTATAACCACTAACATATCTGGACTGCAGGTAAATTAGGCTACATTAAATCTAGATGTCACTGTGTAATCCCAACAGCGAGGCCATCAAGAGGGAGGGGGAGGCGGGGGAGGAGGAGGGAAAGGGACCACTTAGGAAAGGCCATGTTTTTTGTTGTTGTACCATGTTAACATTCGCTTGAATACCAACCTAAGTGATTCGGTCATGTGTACGTACCTACAATGGGATTTATTTTGTTGTGTGAAATATTTGTTGTTCACAGGGGCCGACGTGTGCGAACACACACTAAGCATCTCGTTCAACAGAGTGACATTGTTGTTGTCACTCATGTTCAAGTTTCAGGTTTTATTTGTCACATGCACAAATAGGGAAATGCTTAATTAACATGCAAGCCCTTGAGTTAGACCAGTAAAATGGAAGACTGTTGCTGCCATCCTCCGAGTGTAGAGGTACTGCACTAAAAGAATAGGCATACAACCCAGGGATACAGTGGATGGGACTACAAATCCCACGTAGCCCAGCATGAGGGTCACGTCAGCGATTCCGCGCCAAAATTGACTGACCACCAGACAAGAATATCAACAACACACGGGGTGAGTGGGAATTTTATGTGCTTATCTTTCCTTTTCACTTGCTAAACGGCGTACATTATTCAACTAAACGCAAGTAAGAAACTAAAATGTTTCTAACATGCATTAAACAAACTGCTTAGCTAGACAGTTAGCCCTAGATCACGACTCTCAATTCCATTACTAGTACACAAGTCATTTGACGAAGGCGTCTTCTGTATGGGGTGAAGTATATATTTAATAAACAAAAATATTGTTTTTTCCAGGTGTTTGAAGCTGGTGCACAAAACCGAAAGTAAAAAAAACGAAACTCAAGCACGGGAAGCATAGAAATCGAGCACATAACACAGGTCTACCGCAAATTTGACTTGCTTTAATGAAAGTGACAGATCTATAACTTATTTCTATGTGAATCTGGGTCACCCAAAAAGTTACATAATGATGCTTAAAAAGGTGTACTACCGCTCTGCCATTTCATCGTTGCTAAAATTAATGGTTTGCATTGCTTGTTTGTGACACACAAGTAAGTATAGTGTAGAGAATCAATGTACCTTCTAAACTGCTGTAAAATATATTTTCCATAACCAAAAATAATGTATTTTCAACTGTTTGAAGCAGGTGTACAAAACCAAAAGTAAGATGCATAAACGAAACTTAAGAACGGGAAGCATAGACATAGCGCAGATAGTCTAGTAAGCGACAGATCTGTTCTAACTTTCAATGAGTGACATCTCTAACTCACATTTCTGTGAGTTTGGTCTGGTCGCCTAAAAAGTTACACATTGTAGTTTTAAGAGCCACGATGCTTGGTCTGAACATTAACATGCATCGCTTGAGGTACGGTTTTGGAATCATAAGGACTTTCTTTCTTACCAGCGATAAATACTTTTCAAAAAACGAAAGGTTGAATTGATAATACTTTTTTATAGGGTTAATGTTCCCACATCTCCATGTTACAGCGCTTGTTTATGGGACATTTATGGAAGAGAGGCGACCACCTGTACTAATTCGCTATCTATCATGCACCGAGCTCTGTTAGAGCGTGCAGCTTTCTCGCAGCGGTTTTAGAGGATTTACTTGTTGTGGAATTCTGCAAAGTTGTTTCCACTGGTCACAAAAAGCTAAATTAACATGACACGAGCGGAATTAATGTCAAAGGCTTTGAAAATAGAAAGCTTGCTGTATTCCGTTGACATTTCAGAGATACGCTTGTTTTTGTGAAACATCTTAGAAACATTGAATTTCGCATTAATATGAAAAGCGTTTACTAAAATATAAAAAATGCATGTTGTCTTAAAATCGATATCTATCTTACCTCTGTATTGTTTTATTCCCCCGGATTTGAGAAGAAGGATGACTAGTTCAACGGCGAGCCTGTCAGTTAGCCTTAATTCTCGCACAGCATCCATCCTAGTTGACGCAGTGCGATTTCCAGATTCTTTGACACTTTTTTATCTCATGCCTCCATTGAATTATTCACCCTAATTTTGGCCCTCCTAAAGGGTAAAACTCCAATAACTTTGAATGAATTATGATAGAGACATGAGGTTTGGACCATTGGTTTTCTTAGAGGTGAAATGATGCGTTTTTGATTGGACACCCTAATAAGGGCCATATATTTCGAAAGCTGTATGCAAGCGCTGATTGACATTTCTAAACGTTAAAACACAGCGTGGGGATTGATAGTGAACAAAAAATATAACGCAACATGCAAGAATTCAAAGATTTTACTTAAGTACAGTTCATATGAGGAAATCAGCCAATTGAAATAAATGTATTAGGACCTAGTCTATGGATTTCACATGTACAGATACCTTAACAAAGAGTTAGGGGGGCGTGGACCAGAAAACCAGTCAGTATCTGGTGTGACCATTTACCTCATGCATGACACATCTCCTTTGCATAGAGTTGAACCAGCTGTTGATTGTGGCCTGTGGAATGTTGTGCCAGGAAGTTGCTGGATTTTGGCGGGGGAACTGGAAAACACTGTCATACATCATCCAGGTCATCCCAAACAGGCTCAATGGGTGACATGTCTGGTGACTATACAGGGCATGGAAGAACTGTTACAATTTCAGCTTCCAGTAATTGTGTACAGGTCCTTGTGACATGGGGGCCGTGCATTATCATGCTGAAAACATGTGGTGATGGTGGCTGATGAATGACACGACAATGGGCCTGGACTCGTCACGGTATCTGTGTGCATTCAAATTGCCATCAATAAAATGCAATTGTGTTTGTGGTCCATATCTTATGCCTGTCCGTACCATAACCCACCATGGGGAANGGGGTCTTTCTTTACCATACCAGCACGAGCGGAATTAAATGTCAAGGCTTTGAAACAATAGAAGTTTGCATGTATTCCTTGGTGACATTTTCAGAGATATCGCTTGTTTTTGTTAAACATTTTTAGAAAAGTGAATTTGCGTAATATGAAAAGCGTTTAATAAAATATAAAAAAATGCATGTTGCTTAAAAATCGATATATCTATCCTACCTCTGATGGTTATTCCCCCGGATTTGAGAAGAAGGATGACTGTTCAACGGGCGAGCCTGTCAGTTCGCCTTAATTCTCGCACAGGCATCCATCCTAGTTGGACGCAGTTGCGATTTCCGATAGCTTCTTTGACACTTTTTATCTCATGCCTCCATTGAATTATTCACCCTAATTTTGGCCCTCCTAAAGGGTAAAAACTCCAATAACTTTTGAATGAATTATGATAGAGACATGAGGTTTGGACCATTGGTTTTCTTAGAGGTGAAATGATGCGTTTTTGATTGGACACCCTAATAAGGGCCATATATTTCGAAAGCTGTATGCAAGCGCTGATTGACGTTTCTAAACGTTAAAACACAGCGTGGGGATTGTATAGTGAACAAAAAAATATAAACGCAACATGCAAGAATTTCAAAGATTTTACTTAAGTACAGTTCATATGAGGAAATCAGCCAATTGAAATAAATGTATTAGGACCTAGTCTATGGATTTCACATGTACAGATACCTTAACAAAAGAGTTAGGGGCGTGGACCAGAAAACCAGTCAGTATCTGGTGTGACCATTTACCTCATGCATGACACATCTCCTTTGCATAGAGTTGAACCAGCTGTTGATTGTGGCCTGTGGAATGTTGTGCCAGGAAGTTGCTGGATTTTGGCGGGAACTGGAACACACTGTCATACATCATCCAGGTCATCCCAAACAGGCTCAATGGGTGACATGTCTGGTGACTATACAGGGCATGGAAGAACTGTTACAATTTCAGCTTCCAGTAATTGTGTACAGGTCCTTGTGACATGGGACCGTGCATTATCATGCTGAAACATGTGGTGATGGTGGCTGATGAATGACACGACAATGGGCCTCAGGACCTCGTCACGGTATCTGTGTGCATTCAAATTGCCATCAATAAAATGCAATTGTGTTTGTTGTCCATATCTTATGCCTGTCCGTACCATAACCCCACCATGGGGAACTCTTTTCACAACGTTGACATCAGAAAATCCCTCGCCCACACAACGCCATACACGTGGTCTGCGGTAGTGAGGCCGGTTTGATGTACTGCCAAATTCTCTGAAATGAGGATGGTAGAGAAATTAACATTAAAGTCTCTGGCAACAGCTCTGGTGGACATTCCTGCAGTCAGCATGCACATTGCACACTCCCTCAACTTGAGACATCTGTGGCATTGTGTTGTGACAAAACTGCACATTTTAGAGTGGTCTTTTATTGTCCCCAGGACAAGGTGCACCTGTGCAATGATCATGCTGTTTAATCAGCTTCTTGATATTGCACACCTGTCAGCTGGATGGATTATCTTGGCAAAGGAGAAATGCTCACGAACAGGAATGTAAACAGAGAAATAAGCTTTTTGTGCATATGGAACATTACTGGGATCTTTCATTTCAGCTCATGAAACATGGGACCAACACTTGCAATGTTGCCTTTATGTTTTTGTTGAGTATAGTTGACATGGGCCAGTCGTGGGCGAAGCTAACCTCTGAGTTTGAGAGCTAGCTCTGACCCAGGCCGTCGTTCTGCTGCACTCTCACTATCAGCCTGACTTCTTTTAGTGACTAGCTTAAATACACTTCCGTAACTCACCAAAGTAAAGATGTTAGAGTGCTGGGTCACGGTTGTCATTCCTCCAAAATGCTTTGCATACTGCCACAGACTAGCTTAAGTCCACGTGCATGGATGGGATTTGCACTACTACCGACACATGCACTGGTTAGTTCTACTGTGAATGGTTCACAGGTCAGCTGTTTGTTCTCCCACACCCGTCCGTAATTACTAATAAGGCATCCACAACCGCTTGACTAAATGTGATAAAGTGGAAATCTGAGGCCCGCATCCGACCCTAACCCACTAATATAGAAAATGCGGTCTAGGCTACAGGCAGAGACAGCAGAATTATTTGTTGTTGTCAGGGGGTGCAATGTGTTTTTTGAAGCCTATGTTTGTGATTATAATTTCTGACATTCTGGTGGGTTATTTGTTAGTCAACTTGTCTATAATTAGATACATGCAGCTTCTCTTCTGTCATTCTATGTTTCCCTAGATGAAACCTTTGCTCACCAGTGTCACCAGAATCATAGATAGAATGAATGTTTCTATCTAGTTGACCTCAGTAAAGTTTTCTTTTGCCATTTTTGCTTCTCTCACAGAGGAAAGACGTTTAGGGACCAGTGAGAGCATTTTATAACAAACAGCAAAAACGGGAACTATTTTCTATGTAACATTTCCAAATGATGGCAGTTTTAGCAGCTGTAAGGAAATAGACAGCTGTGTCCACCCATGCTCCCTTTATCCACACCATATTTAATGACCCTAAACCTGCCCCTCCCTGCGGATGTAACCGTGGGGACGGCGGATTATGAGTCAACCCCACCCATCACTATTCTACTGTTATTTCTAGCTGGCTATATCTTGTAATTGCTTGCTTACAATTTGATTGCTATTTCACATTTCAAAATGTCAACATAGCTGCTCACCAAGACCCTTGAAATGTTAGTTACAGTTGTTTAGGCTACTTATCCTTTACAGTTGTTTACAGATCACTTGTTGTTTACAGTGTACCTTCTCTGTACAGTTGTTTACAGCTCTTGTTGTTTACAGGTGATTACAGACTTACAGAAACAGACAGTGGAAGGTCACCATGGATCTCGGTGAGTTTGAAGCAGACAACTCGGTGAGCTGTCGCCTGGCTTCAGCAATACCCGACGTCTGCAAGACAGAAGACTGCTGTTTGGGTATCGATGAAGCCGGCAGGGGGCCTGTACTGGGTGAGTGGGCCTCCTTTTCAAATGTCATGGATCACTAGTCCATGTTAACTCATCTATTTTTACGTTTACATTTTGGTCATTTAGCAGATGATATTAAAAAAAATGGATTGGCTCCTATTCAAACGTCATGGATCACTTAGTAGGTCACTGAATGTCTGTTATCTAGTTGCTTGGTCATCATTCGATGTTGCTTGCTAATATCATGCATTCGCTCTACCAGGACCCATGGTCTACGGAATATGTTTCTGTCCCGTCGCCAAAAAGGAAGCTCTGAAGGACTTAAAAGTGGCAGGTAAGTTCATGAATTATTATTTTGTAAAGATATGCAATAACCTTCAGGAGGAATCTGTTAAATAATTAATTCATATATGTGTTGTGAAGGATGCCTGTGTGACTGTATTGTACATATCTATGTCTCTAGTGACAAACCTTTTCAGGATCAACAAAGTTGATTCATGCATCTGTTTGTTGTACAATGATGAGTTACTGCGTCTCCTCTTCTAGACTCGAAGACGTTGACTGAGGCCCAGAGAGAGGATCTATTCCGCAAGCTGGACGAGGCTAAGAGCTTTGTAGGCTGGGCTCTTCAGATTCTCTCACCCAACACTATCTCTACCAGCATGCTGCAGAGGTATTTACACACATACTGTACTACACACACACACACAGAGAAAGAGACACAGAGCGAACAACCGAACACACACACACAGATGATTCTAACCGTTCTGCTCTTCCACAGGTCAAAATACAACCTGAATGCTCTCTCTCATGACGCAGCCATTGGCCTGGTACAGTTCGCCCTGGACAGTGGAGTGCAGCTCAAAGAGGTACGGTACAAAGCATCTTGGTTATTTCAAACCATCCATACAAACACACTGATATCCTTCATACAACACAACAAACCCTCTAGATGTTCTTTCTGGCCTCCTCTTTTCTCTTACTCTGTCTCTATATTCCTTTATGTCTCTCTCCCTCGCGTTCTCCCTTTCTCTCTACCGTAGTCACTACCCTTCCAGCTATATAGACATGTTCTTTTTACTCGTTATTTACTGTGTATTTATTACTTCTGTCACTATTTCTGTTTTGGTTATTTTATTTTGTATGTTTAACTGCATGGTTGGAAAAGGACCCGTAACTAAGCGTTTCACTGTTGTTTACCAAGCACGTGACAAATGAAATGTCATTTGATTCATTTGACCAACCTTTTATTACTACCCTGTCCCTTGTCCTCCCTCCCTCTCCCTGTGTGTGACAGGTGTTTGTGGACACGGTGGGTCCTGCAGAGAAGTACCAGGAGAAGCTGTCCCAGCGGTTCCCCGGGGTGGAAGTAACCGTACGACCCAAAGCTGACTCCCTCTTCCCCATAGTCAGTGCTGCCAGTATCTGTGCCAAGGTTAGATGTCACGCTAATGCCAAACTCTTCCTTTGTTTTTAATAGTTTCCTCTCTTTGTCTCCTGTACCACGAGACCAGGGACCTGAAAGTTACTGGAGTGAAGGGTTTTGTCCCAGATTAGCAGTCCTCTTCAGGAGCAGGATTGAGGTAGCCTGAGTGCCAGTTTGTTTGTGCTATCATGCCAACTTCTTGTCAAACCCTGACAGCGATTAAGTTGACAGGCGCACAAACAGACCTGGGACCAGGCTAAGAAGGAGGATCACTGGCCTAAACGATCTCTGCTGCTCCCTCAGGTGGCCAGGGACCATTCAGTAAAAGACTGGAACTTTCCAGAAGACCTAGGAGAGGTGGATGCAGACTACGGCTCTGGCTACCCCAACGGTCAGTAGGGAAACGCGTTAGGGAAAATCTTCACCCATCACACACACTTTTTAATGGCTTGGCAACACTGGAACGATATATGAAGTTCAGCATCTTGTATTGAATCCCAGTTTAGTCAAATTTGATGCATTTCTTTGTCCTTTAATGGTAGAATGTGTTTTAACACTAGAAGTACAGAGACCATCGTTTAAATGTTGTATTATTCTGCAATTTTAAAAGTCATGGCTGGTAAAGGATGGAGGCCCATCTTTTGTGTTAAATAGACATTTGTAGGAATACAGTAGTGTTTTAGTGCAGTAATGGTATAATTTGTTTAAAATAAAGTAGAATTGACCTTTTTCTTGTTGTGTGTGTCCTCCAGACCCGAAGACGAAGGCGTGGCTGTTGAAGGAGCTTGACCCGGTGTTTGGCTACCCTCAGTTTGTCAGGTTCAGCTGGAGCACCACACAGACCCTGCTGGACAGCAAGGCTGTCACCGTACACTGGTGAGGAGAGATGGGCTAGGGGGACTGGGGTGGGATGAGGGTCTGTGTTGAGAGAGGGGGTACAGGTGAAGAAGGGCTTGTAGAGGGGCCAGGGAAGGGAGTGGTAGATGGTGAAAAGGTCTCCTTGTTTACCCTATATTCTACTAATTTATTTTACTACTATACAAGTGTTTCAGCTTTGTGAGAAGGGAAGAGGCGTAATGTGAAAGCTGTGTTTGTCTACATTCAGTAGAACAAGTTCACATAACTATTTGTGTGTAATCAGGGATGATGATGAGGAGGATGGTGAGAAGGCCGCAGCCCGTCAGAACAACACCTCCATGCTCTCCTACTTCAAGACAGGCTCCAAGACCTCCGCCCAGCAGGGCAACACACACCAGACACACCGCTTCTTCACAGAGAGGAGACTGCAGAGCCTGGCCACACTCTGAGACAAGGAGAGGAATACACACACCCACTGAGACAAGGAGAGGAATACACACACCCACTGAGACAAGGAGAGGAATACACACACCCCCGAGACAAGGAGAGGAATACACACACCCACTGAGACAAGGAGAGGAATACACACACCCACTGAGACAAGGAGAGGAATACACACACCCACTGAGACAAGGAGAGGAATACACACACCCACTGAGACAAGGAGAGGAATACACACACCCACTGAGACAAGGAGAGGAATACACACACCCACTGAGACAAGGAGAGGAATACACACACCCACTGAGACAAGGAGAGGAATACACACACCCACTGAGACATGGTACACAACACACACACCCACTGAGACATGGTACACAACACACACACCCACTGAGACATGGTGCACAACACACACACCCACTGAGACATGGTGCACAACACACACACCCACTGAGACAAAGAGAGGAATACACACACCCACTGAGACAAAGAGAGGAATACACACACCCACTGAGACAAAGAGAGGAATACACACACCCACTGAGACAAAGAGAGGAATACACACACCCACTGAGACAAGGAGAGGAATACACACACCCACTGAGACATGGAGAGGAATACACACACCCACTGAGACAAGGAGAGGAATACACACACCCACTGAGACAAGGAGAGGAATACACACACCCACTGAGACAAGGAGAGGAATACACACACCCACTGAGACAAGGAGAGGAATACACACACCCACTGAGACATGGTGCACAACACACACACACACCCACTGAGACATGGTGCACAACACACACACACACCCACTGAGACATGGTGCACAACACACACACACCCACTGAGACATGGTGCACAACACACACACACACACCCACTGAGACATGGTGCACAACACACACACACACACACACCCACTGAGACATGATGCACAACACACACACACACACACACACCCACTGAGACACGGTGCACAACACACACACACACACACCCACTGAGACACGGTGCACAACACACACACACCCACTGAGACACGGTGCACAACACACACACACCCACTGAGACACGGTGCACAACACACACACACCCACTGAGACACGGTGCACAACACACACACACCCACTGAGACATGGTGCACAACACACACACACCCACTGAGACATGGTGCACAACACACACACACCCACTGAGACATGGTGCACAACACACACACACCCACTGAGACATGGTGCACAACACACACACACCCACTGAGACATGGTGCACAACACACACACACCCACTGAGACATGGTGCACAACACACACACACCCATGGGACATGGTGCACAACACACACACACCCACTGAGACATGGTGCACAACACACACACACCCACTGAGACATGGTGCACAACACACACACACCCACTGAGACATGGTGCACAACACACACACACCCACTGAGACAAGGAGAGGAATACACACACCCACTGAGACAAGGAGAGGAATACACACACCCACTGAGACAAGGAGAGGAATACACACACCCACTGAGACAAGGAGAGGAATACACACACCCACTGAGACATGGTGCACAACACACACACCCACTGAGACAAGGAGAGGAATACACACACCCACTGAGACATGGTGCACAACACACACACCCACTGAGACAAGGAGAGGAATACACCCACCCACTGAGACATGGTGCACGACACACACACATTCTGTTTAAAGTCTCTGTCCACTGTTTCCAGATGTATATGAAATGTGACCTATACTTAATTACAATATTACTGAAATTGTGTTCCTTCCAAAAAATGGGTATCAAGTGTGTTAAAAAGCAGCTTTTCTGTGTTGGAATGGTGTGGGTGTACCCCAACAGCGGAATGGTGTGGGTGTACCCCAACAGCGGAATGGTGTGGGTGTACCCCAACAGCAGAACGGTGTGGTTGTAGACCGCCTACTTGCCAGCTCCTCAGGAGGTGGGCTTTTCTGTGGGTTTTTTCTCCAATGTATTATTTGGCCACAAATACAAGTATAGGACGAGTCAACAACATTATTTGTGTACGAGTTAATAGAATATTAACTTTCAAAAAAGTGACATTCTATAGACGGTTTGCTGTGAAGACCACTGATTGAATGATCAATTGAAAAGGACTTGGAGCACAACTTCATGAGCTTTGTTGTCATTTGAATAATACTTTAATGTGAAATGAACAATAAATATATATTGTTTCTAAATAATTGTCTATTTCTTTCTTCGTGTTCAGGAAAGGAAATAGTGTTTACTTCAGGTATGTTTTTATTATTGGGTTAGTGAATACTGCGGATGGTAGGTAATGCTCAACTTTCACATTCCCATACTGCCCTCATGTGGTGAAAAATATACACTTCAAGATATCTTTCAAGTAAATCCTCTCCCGAACAATCTTGCTGTTGCCTTTATACGAGTCACACACCACAACGTTCCATAGGCACTGGAAATCAACCTTTTACTTGAATAATTAGGAAGTGTCCAGGAAGTCATAAAGGTAATACATTGTTTAAGCTTAAATACAGCTCCTATTATGACTGCCTACTATTATTCTAATGCTTCATACTCGGTGACAGACTTAAGACGAGTAATACCTAGGCCTACAGTTATCATGAAAAATGCATATTAATACAATATATACTATAGTGAGTTTCCCTGAGAAAATACCAGTGATATTTGCATAGAGTAAATAATGTGACCGTTGTGTAAATTACTTTCATACGCAATAGACTATAGTATACAAGTCTGACTATTCTCTTGTTAACTAAAAAGATAGCGAGTTTGGCATTGCATCAAGTGTCCGCTGGTAATTGTCTGCCTCTGAATCTCTGAACTCAACTCATACAGTCTTGGGCATCCTCTGTTGTTGACATGGCAACCGGGTCTTCAGGAATTCCATCTTCTGTTTTCCCCCTGGGAGTTGAGTGTGACTCGGGTAAATTGAAATTCCCTGCATCTCAACCAAGTTTTCTTCTGGGCTTTATTCAGCAGACACTAGTCTGGTGTCTACACAGGTGTCTATAGGTATGACCAAAATACACACAACAAGTTAGCACAAGTGTTCGGCTACGTATCTAAGGCGTTAGCTAGCCTATTCATTGTCCGTTAGCCTTCATTGCCCTTCTGCCTGGAATCCACTATCTTCTTCCCCATGTTCATAGCCACAGTGGACACAGCAAAGGAAGAGAGGATGATGATGGATGTGCCTACAAACTGTGTGGAGGCCCCTCTGGGGGCTACCTTCATGGCCCTCCTGGGGAGGGAGTCAGGGTCTGCAGCCTGGGCCACCATGGTCTGGGCAATGGGCTCCATGGATTTCTCTGGTGGTCTGGTAGAGACTGGAGCTCAGATACTTCTGGAGCTGATGGTTAAGTCCTCTTGCCCCACAAAGAGCTGCTTCTGGGGCTGGGACTATCTTTGGTCCAGTGGAGCTCAGGAAAACATCCAGGGACTGGAGGAGGCTAAATCCACTTGCCCACTCCGAGAGCTGCTTCTGGAGCTGGCGTTCAACAGTCCCTGCCTGGGTCTCTCTCTCTCAGCTGGAGCTCAGTCAGGCATTCATCCAGATACTGAAGGCTAGGTCCACCGGCCAACTTCGAGAGCTGTTTCTGGGCCTGGAAACTCAACACTGACTGCCTCTTCTGGAAGCCTCAAATCAGGTAAACATCCAGTCTACAGTCCACACAGTAAGTAATGTCCTAGTTCAGCCTTGATCCCTCTAGTCTCTCCTGTCTGCCTTTTATAACCTCCCAAGCCTGTTCCCATGGAGCTCTACCTCAAATCCCTCTGAGTTAGCCCTGTCTGTGTCCGGCTGCGTCAATGTGATTGTAAATAGATTAGGACAACTGGCTGACATTGGAGAGGGCTAAGCTTTATCAGTGTCATGACTGTCCTGTGAGGATCCAAATAGGTCAGATCAGCTTTGCAATAAATAACTTCAACAAGACTCCCTCTCACCTGCAGATGGGGGGAGGAAGGAACTGGTGGGGGTTAATAGTAAATCAAGGACCGAACATTCAGCATCTCCCTCTCCAATGTGCCTTTGTCTTAAGAAGATTTTTCCCGCCGAAAATCTAAAACTTTCAAATGAAACTATTGGAACAATATTTCTAACATAGAACATGGGCAGAGGTGACCTAAAAGTACACTAATGTTATATTGTGATGCCATTACAAATGTTATAAAGGAAATACTGTAACTTGAGAAGTATGCACACTATAAGTACAATGTTTCCCTCCTCAGTGTTGTGCATGCTATATGAAAAATGCTGAAAGTATTTTTGTTGATAGAGGGACATGATTTTAGGAGCCATAAGAGATAATAGTTTTACATAACTTTCCACACTAACAAGCCACGCCCCTGATTGAGGTCAGAGAGCGGACCAGCCTGACCTAACCGCCCTTTCTAACAAACTGTATAAAATTATGGGTTAAGAATTAACATATCAGACCAGAGAGACATTGAGCTGCATCTCACGTTTAAAGTGGTTTGAACTCTGAATCTCAACACGAGGTAGAGACGATAAACTCACCTCCCGGACAGTCTCGTGTATGGCTGATTAGGTGTCCAAATTAAAGTATCTGGAAAAATGAATTTAAGTGGGACAATTCTACTACTCTCTTCAAACCATCAGATTATGTTACTCTCATCACCCCACTGGGAACCATCAACATGGCTGGCTAGCCTATCTTCAAAGAAGCATCTTCCAGAGCGAATGGAAATAGAATGAACTCTATAGTTCTGTTCAGGACTACACAACAAATCACCGGATGACTGCAGAGGAGAGCAACAGTAGAAGACGGGTGGAGACCCCTTTTGGACAATCAGAGCCTTACAAGCGTGCCGCAAAAGGCCCAAAACCATTTCCAAGAAGACCCTGTCTACCGAGAGAAACAAAGGATTTTCACGTAAATACATTCATGATTGCTTACTCCAAGCGGCCGTGGTTCGTGTGCAAAGTGAGAGTAGTTTATAAATGTACCAACTTATCTCTGTCTCTCTCTCTCTCTCGCCCTCGCCATGTCTTTTTGTAATAAGCAGCCATATTGTTGTCAGTCCGCTAGGGACCTGTTTCTTATGTATCAAGTGTGTATGTTTATCCTGTGTTACCAATTAGTTAACTAGTAAATAAATCATTAAAAAAAATTGTGTAGTACTGAATCATAAGTAAGGCTCGGGTTTTTGCAGATACAAGGTTACGACTGTTCAGAATGAGGATATGGTACGAGCTTATGATTAAAACATTGACTGTTTATGGACGTGATAGGTAAATACCTTTAGAGTTTAATTCGGTAGATGGTAACTCTTTAAAGAACCCCTCTCGTGGTGCCCCAAATCCTAATGAGTTAATTGTTACATGGTTAATTGAATCGGGAAACAATTAAACATAGTTAGCTGATTAGATAAATATCAGTCATCGGATTAATAAAAGTAAGGTGACAACACCAGCACCAGTGGCCAAAGTCACTCAATGGGTTTAATAGAAGAACCGCTGCTGTGCCAAACTGCCGGAGGTGAATGGAGACGATCAGAGGATGCCTTCTGTTGCTGTGGGTGTTTGTGTGTTGTCCACTGTAATAACGTGAGTAGGACCACCTGGCGTCTCGATCCAGTATCGTCCTGACCTAACCTCTGGTAGAGACATAAGAGGGTATTCTTCAAAGCAGGTTCAATGAGTTAGTCAGATTACTATTGATGTTCTGGTTCATTAAGAAAGCTACACTTAAATGACTTATTTGCTGAAAAGATTTGATTGTCATTTGAGCAGATGGTCGAGAAATATCGACTCCCAAAGCAGGACTTTTTCCGCTTCCTACAAGTAAGACATTATATTCTGAAGTGCACCACCTTAATTGGTAACCCTGATGTGTCTGTCATTGAAATAATGCTTTTTTTCCCTCAAAGGAAAATGTCTGTAAGTCTGTTTTATGATACTTTAAGGTCCTTTTCTGCTGTCAACACACAGAGGGTGAAACAAGTGTGGGAGAAAGAATTGTCTGTTACTATTGACAAAGAGATGTGGGAAGACATTTGGAGATATGCAAAAACAATATCTATATGTAATCGTACTAGAGCAATCCAATTAATAATAATACACAGATTGCATATATCCCCAAATCGCAGACATGCTTTTAGCCCCACTTCCTCTTCCCCTCAGTGTCTTAAATGCAAAACTAATACAGGCACCCTAACACATTGTTCATGGTCATGTACCAAAATACATAGATACTGGTCTGGTGTTCTGCAAGAAATTGAAAAGTTCCTAGGGGTTGATCTAGAATTGGACCCAGTTTCTTTACTGTTAGGTCTCCCTAGTAGGCATGTTACTTCTGTGGGTAAAAGGAGGCTCTTACAATATCCTTACCTTCGCAGCGAGGAAAAACATCCTTTTACAGTGGATTAGTGATAAGGTTCCTTCTATTAAAGATTGGCATAAGATACTATTTGAATGGGTGCCTATGGAATATCTGACATGTACATTGCATTCTAAAACAGACCAGTTCTACAAAGTATGGGAACCCTATCTAAATTACCTAGAACCTGAGGTATCAGCTATTATGCTGCAAGGATTCTCTTAGAATGCTGGTGATCTATGTATTTCAGAACTACACTGTACGTTCCATGTGTGGAACCTAACTTCTTGGATTAAACTGAGCTTTTTTGTTTAATTTCTGTTTGTAAGTTTGTTTAAAATGTATGTATTGAGAGACGCAATGATGGGGATGGGGTGAGAGAAGCACAGAGCGGGAAGAGGAAAATGGTGTACGTATGTATGGGTGTGTGTGGTATGTATGTATGTGTGTATGCATATATATGTGTATATATGCATGTGGGTATGTGTATATATATGTGTAGGTATGTGTATATATATGTGTATATATGCATGTGGGTATGTGTATATATATGTGTAGTTATGTGTATATATATGTGTATATATATGTGTAGGTATGTGTATATACAGTGCCTTGCGAAAGTATTCGGCCCCCTTGAACTTTGCGACCTTTTGCCACATTTCAGGCTTCAAACATAAAGATATAAAACTGTATTTTTTTGTGAAGAATCAACAAGTGGGACACAATCATGAAGTGGAACGACATTTATTGGATATTTCTAACTTTTTTTAACAAATCAAAAACAAAAAAATTGGGCGTGCAAAATTATTCAGCCCCCTTAAGTTAATACTTTGTAGCGCCACCTTTTTCTGCGATTACAGCTGTAAGTCGCTTGGGGTATCTCTATCAGTTTTGTTCTGACATTTTTTCCCATTCCTCCTTGCAAAACAGCTCGAGCTCAGTGAGGTTGGATGGAGAGCATTTGTGAACAGCAGTTTTCAGTTCTTTCCACAGATTCTCGATTGGATTCAGGTCTGGACTTTGACTGAGCCATTCTAACACCTGGATATGTTTATTTTTGAACCATTCCATTGTAGATTTTGCTTTATGTTTTGGATCATTGTCTTGTTGGAAGACAAATACCCGTCCCAGTCTCAGGTCTTTTTGCAGACTCCATCAGGTTTTCTTCCAGAATGGTCCTGTATTTGGCTCCATCCATCTTCCCATCAATTTTAACCATCTTCCCTGTCCCTGCTGAAGAAAAGCAGGCCCAAACCATGATGCTGCCACCACCATGTTTAACAGTGGGGATGGTGTGTTCAGGGTGATGAGCTGTGCTGCTTTTACGCCAAACATAACGTTTTGCATTGTTGCCAAAAAGTTCAATTTTGGTTTCATCTGACCAGAGCACCCTCTTCCACATGTTTGGTGTGTCTCCCAGGTGGCTTGTGGCAAACTTTAAACTTTAAACAACACTTTTTATGGATATCTTTAAGAAATGGCTTTCTTCTTGCCACTCTTCCATAAAGGCCAGATTTGTGCAATATACGACTGATTGTTGTCCTATGGACAGAGTCTCCCACCTCAGCTGTAGATCTCTGCAGTTCATCCAGAGTGATCATGGGCCTCTTGGCTGCATCTCTGATCAGTCTTCTCCTTGTATGAGCTGAAAGTTTAGAGGGACGGCCAGGTCTTGGTAGATTTGCAGTGGTCTGATACTCCTTCCATTTCAATATTATTGCTTGCACAGTGCTCCTTGGGATGTTTAAAGCTTGGGAAATCTTTTTGTATCCAAATCCGGCTTTAAACCTCTTCACAACAGTATCTCGGACCTGCCTGGTGTGTTCCTTGTTCTTCATGATGCTGTCTGCGCTTTTAACGGACCTCTGAGACTATCACAGTGCAGGTGCATTTATACGGAGACTTGATTACACACAGGTGGATTGTACTTATCATCATTAGTCATTTAGGTCAACATTGGATCATTCAGAGATCCTCACTGAACTTCTGGAGAGAGTTTGCTGCACTGAAAGTAAAGGGGCTGAATAATTTTGCACGCCCAATTTTTCAGTTTTTTATTGTTAAAAAAGTTTGAAATATCCAATAAATGTCGATCCACTTCATGATTGTGTCCCACTTGTTGTTGATTCTTCACAAAAATATACAGTTTTATATCTTTGTTTGAAGCCTGAAATGTGGCAAAAGGTCGCAAAGTTCAAGGGGGCCGAATACTTTCGCAAGGCACTGTATATGTGTAGGTATGTGTATATATATATGTGTATATATATGTGTATATATATGTGTAGGTATGTGTATATATATGTGTAGGTATGTGTATATATATGTGTAGGTATGTGTATATATATATGTGTGTAGGTATGTGTATATATATATGTGTATATATATGTGTATATATATGGGTAGGTATGTGTATATATATGTGTAGGTATGTGTATATATATATGTGTGTAGGTATGTGTATATATATATGTGTATATATATGTGTATATATATGGGTAGGTATGTGTATATATATGTGTATATATATGTGTATATATATGTGTATATATATGTGTAGGTATGTGTATATATATGTGTAGGTATGTGTATATATGTGTGTATATATATGTGTAGGTATGTGTATATATATGTGTATATATGTGTGTAGGTATGTGTATATATATGTGTATATATATGGGTAGGTATGTGTAAGTGAGTGCTGTTTTTTTGTTTGTTGTTGTTGCTTTGTCTCTGTTGTTGTATCTCTTAATATGGGTGAAAATGGTGAAATTCCAATAAAAAAGCTAAACTTAGATATGTGTTTCTGGTTGTTGATTCAGTTAGACCATACATATTCTAAAGCTTGTCTTAAAATATTCAGGCAAGTTAGCTGGCTAAGTTATTGCTCCTACTTTGTAGTACAACCGTCTGCTGGTCCTCCTGGGGTTCATAAAGTGGAAAACATAACAGACAGAAGGAAATGGTACAGGTCAGGTCAAGAGAGTAGGCTACTTAGCTATCCAAAAGAGGGGCTTTATAATCTAATAGTGCTCTTTTTATATAGGCTAATGTCTGTGCTTGTCCTAATAAAGCAAGGAAAAACACTTATGTAAAACCAGTGGCATAGGTGAGATTAGGTCACGTGTCTTGTCTAACAGTCATACATTCCCCTACAAGCCACATTTTTTTCTTCCTAGAACAGAACTTGATAAAAACAGTGGGTCGTAGGCCGTCATATAGCTGCAATACAGCGGCCCTTAGCTCATGCCTTCAGCACCGCGGACAGCGTCATGGCGCCAGGAATAGGGCTGCCTCGGTAACCTAGACAACGCCGGGTCCACGGTCCCTAATCCCCGCGGCTCTTAATTGTCGTAATGAGATTGGTATGTTGGCTGTTCTTTTCCGCTTCTGGCATAGGACACTGAACACATCATGAGTCATGACATTAGGCCTCTGAATCTGGGAGAACATTCTGTTAAGGAATATTACACAACATCGCAAGGTTTTAGGGTGTATCACATTTTAGTAATTTAGCAGAAGCTCTGATCCAGAGCGACCTACAGGAGCAATTAGGGTTAAATACCTTGCCCAAGAGCACATTGGCAGATTGTCACCTAGTCGGCTCTGGGATTCGAACCAGCGACCATTATGCTACCCAGGTTATCATACGCCACCATCTATTGTCTCAGCATCAGATGAATTCCAGTCAGGGTTTGGGTCAATACCATTTCAATTCCAGAAAGTAAACCCAATTCCAATTCTCTTCAATACTTTTCCATTTTCAATGAGGAAAATGTGGAATTGGGATTTGGTTTCCTTTCTGAATTGACTGGAATTAAAATAGCCAGGTGGTTCCCATAGAAGATGTGTTAGGATTCAAGTGATGATTAAGGCATTGTGAATAACAGGCTAAATCTGACCACTGATGCATAGGCGTATGTTTAAAGTCCCTTCATGATACCACCCTGGAGATAGGATCAAATAGTATAGGACAACACTGATGACACAGGAGCTATGAACACGATACATGATCAGTCGAGATTCAGAGATGAGTAATGCACTATTCAGAGGGGTTGGGTTAAATGCGGAAGACACATTTCAGTTGAATGCATTCATTTTTACAACTGACTAGGTATCCCCCTTTCTCTTAAATGGGATATAGTGTGCCATTTCAGACACACCATAGAGTATCTGATTTCTCCATCTTTTCTGGTGGTATTGTGTCCATGGCATGCACGTCATATCCAATTCATCACTGGCCACCATGGTAATCTATTGGTTTGGATGGAATAGAAGGGAGGGAACCTTTCCAGTTAGTTAGATATGCCTATGCTGCTATCAATATATACTCTGGGGACAGATCAGGTCATGCCCAGTTCAAAAGAATAGAGATGAGTTACATAGATCTCAAGTTAAAAAACAGAGTCCCAAGTTAAGAGACATTAGTAGACATTCCAAGTGAAATTCCAAGTGATTCTGTGTCAAGTACCACCTGGTCCACACTGATTCAGGCAAATGATCTGGAAGACATGGATCTATCTGGTTAAATCCTCCCATTAGATCTCTGATCTATGACATGTTGTAGTGTCAATAAATTGCCTACTGAAAGAGCCCTGCTATCCTCATCGTTGCCCTCCAACAGATGCCGAGATGGAGGCGAGGAGAGAGGACGCAAGAACATAGTTTTGCTGTCCTAGCAGTTAGTGCCTCGAAACCCGACACGCAAGTACTTCCTAGTGCTTCCTAGTCGGCATGGGTTCGAATCTGACCCATGGTCTTCTGACTCCCAAACTCTCCCTCCTTTTCTGTGTCCTCTTCACTATACCAAACATATATAAAGCCCTTAGAAAATATAAATTTCAAGAAAAAACGTATAATTTGATTTTCATTTGAGATTCACCTCATGAGAATATTGTGTGGACAGACTAGGTAACATCTAATTTGTGGAATTACGCGTAATTGAAATACTGTATTTCCGAGATTAAAAACCCCATGGTCTCAGTCTTACTGCAGGGAAACCCCTCTACCACAAGGTGGTGCTGTTGCACTATAGTGAACATGTATTGTAGGTAAACCACCTTGTGTGACACTGTATTACAGTAATCACTGTGGATGATGTAGACATCAATAAAGCCCAGTGGGTTATGGTGACATGCTGTTAGTCACTGCTCCTGTGATGTTCTGATGTCTTGGAGGGAGGGAGGGAGGGAGGGAGAGAGAGAGAGGGAGAGGAAGAGAGAGATTAAAGTGTATTATGGTATCAGGCTGTGTACAAAGGGACACATTCACATGCGGTCACAGTCAGAGATGAGGGGAAGGGACGGAGTAGTACGAGTCTTTAACACAGCCAGGTACAGGGCTCCAACAGATGTCACAGCCAGGTAGAGACCTCCAACAGATGTCACAACCAGGTACAGGCCTCCAACAGATGTCACAGCCAGATTGAGAACTACAACAGATGTCACAGCCAGGTAGAGACCTCCAAAATATGTCACAGCCAGGTAGAGCCAGGTAGAGATCTACAACATATGTCACAGCCAAGTAGAACCAGGTACAGGCCTCCAACAGATGGCACAGCCAGGTTGAGACCTACAACAGATGTCACAGCCCGGTAGAGCCAGGTAGAGGCCTCCAACATATGTCACAGCCAAGTAGAGCCAGGTAGAGGCCGACAACAGATGTCACAGCCAGGTAGAGGCCTCCAACAGATATCACAGCCAGGTAGAGCCAGGTAGATGCCTCCAACAGATGTCACAGCCAGGTAGAGGCCTCCAACATATGTCACAGCCAGGTAGAGCCAGGTAGAGGCCGACAACAGATGTCACAGCCAGGTAGAGCCAGGTAGAGGCCTCCAACAGATCTCACAGCCAGGTAGAGGCCTCCAACATATGTCACAGCCAGGTAGAGGCTGACAACAGATGTCACAGCCAGGTAGAGGCCTACAACAGATGTCACAGCCAGGTAGAGCCAGGTAGAGGCTTACAACAGATGTCACAGCCAGGTAGAGGCCTACAACAGATGTCACAGCCAGTTAGAGCCAGGTAGAGGCTTACAACAGATGTCACAGCCAGGTAGAGCCAGGTAGAGGCCTACAACAAATGTCACAGCCAGGTAGAGGCCTACAACAAATGTCACAGCCAGGTAGAGGCCTACAACAGATGTCACAGCCAGGTAGAGCCAGGTAGAGGCCGACAACAGATGTCACAGCCAGGTAGAGCCAGGTAGAGGCCTCCAACAGATCTCACAGCCAGGTAGAGGCCTCCAACATATGTCACAGCCAGGTAGAGGCTGACAACAGATGTCACAGCCAGGTAGAGGCCTACAACAGATGTCACAGCCAGGTAGAGCCAGGTAGAGGCTTACAACAGATGTCACAGCCAGGTAGAGCCAGGTAGAGGCTTACAACAGATGTCACAGCCAGGTAGAGCCAGGTATAGGCCTACAACAAATGTCACAGCCAGGTAGAGGCCTACAACAAATGTCACAGCCAGGTAGAGGCCTACAACAGATGTCACAGCCAGGTAGAGCCAGGTAGAGGCCTACAACATATGTCACAGCCAGGTAGAGCCAGGTAGAGGCCTACAACATATGTCACAGCCAAGTAGAGCCAGGTAGAGGCCGACAACAGATGTCACAGCCAGGTAGAGGCCTCCAACAGATGTCACAGCCAGGTATTGGCCTCCAACATATGTCACAGCCAGGTAGAGCCAGGTAGAGGCCTACAACAAATGCCACAGCTAGGTAGAGGCCTCCAACAGATGCCACAGCCAGGTAGAGGCCTACAACAAACAGAAAAGGGCCTATCACAAATGGTCGTCACAAACTTGGAAGCACAGAATCTTCTATAATGTCTTTGTATGCCTTAGCGGTAAGATATCCCTTCACTGGAACTAATGTGCCTAACCTGAACCATGAAGAACAGCCCAGACCATTATTCATCCTCCACCAAACTTTACAGTTGGCTCTATGCATTTGGGCAGGTAGCATTCTACTGGCATCCTCCAAACCAAGATGGGTCCGTCGGACTGCTCGATGGTGAAGCGTGATTCATCACTCCAGAGAACGCGTTTCTACTGCTCAAGAGTCCAATGGCGGCGAGCTCTACAACACTCCAGCCGACGCTTGGCATTGCGCATGGTGATCTAAGGCTTGTGTGTGGCTACACGGCCATGGAAACCCATTTTATGAAGCTCCCGATTAACAGTTATTGTGCTGACATTGCGTCCAGAGGCAGTTTGGAACTTGGCAGTGAGTGTTGCCACCGAGGACAGATAATTTTTTATGCGCTATGTGCTTCAGCACTCGGCGGTCCCGTTCGGTGAGCTTGTGTGGCCTACCACTTCGCGGTTTCCGCTTCACAATAACAGCACTTACAGTTGACCGGGGCAGCTCTAGCAGGGCAGAAATTTAACGAACTGACTTGTTAGAAAGGTGGCATCCTATGACGGTGCCACATTGAAAGTCACTGAGCTCTTCAGTATGGGCATTCTACTGCCAATGTTTGTCTATGGAGATTGCATGGCTGTGTGTTCGATTTCACAGCAACGGGTGTGGCTGAAATAGTCGAATGCACTAATTTGAAGAGTTGTCCACATACTTTTATATATATATATATATAGTGTATTTAAACATTTAACGAAACAGTAATATGAGATCTGGGCTCTGGTCAAAAGTAGTGCACTATATAGATAATAGGGTGCCATCTGGGACGAGGCCTAAGTCTAACCAAACACTATAGCATGAGGCTAGATTTATGATGGGTTGAATGTCTATGTTAAATACACAGGATACAAACATTCCATTCCAGCTAAACAATGGATATATAGCATTTTTCAACAAAACCCATTTTAATACACATCTGAAACCTATTCATTTAAAATCTGGAAAACAGTCATATTTTACAAACTCATAAAGCTGCCCATAAGCATTCATTTCTGATGTAAAAACACAAAAGGGAAACATTTGTGTAAATAGCATTTTGGAAATAAACTCTTCAAATCTACCTTTCCGGTCTAGTCCAATTCCAATTCTCTTCCATCCTCTCCTCGATTTCTGTATCTGATTCACTAACAGTCTTCTTGTCTCTGTAATGATCTGATAGGTCTGAGCATTATGTCAGTTGTCAACTATGCCACCTGCTTTTGCAGATCAAGGAAAGGAAACGAGGAGGAAGGATCACTTCCTCACTCTGTATCTCTCCTCTCCACCCCTTCTCTCTCTCTGTCTTTATCTCCCCTCATCTCTCTTTCCCTCTCCTCCCCTTTCGTTCTCTTTCTGTTTCTCTCTCCCTCTTTCCCTCTCTCTCTCCATCTTTCCCTCCTCTCTCTCTTCTCCCTCTAGTCTGACTGACGATGGTTCTCTCGTGGGACTTGTAGTCTGCTGGTATTTTATTTAGTGCCTCTTCTCTTCTCCCAGGCTTTTAGCAAGGCTGTAGTCTGTGACCCACTTCCACACAGGGAAGAAGAGGAGTGTGTGTGTGTGGCCTGTGTGGCCTGTGTTAGAGTCTGTGTGTGTGTGTGTGTGTGTGTGTGCGTGTGCCTTAAGAATTTTCATGCACCGCAGGAAATGCAAACCTGTAGTGTATTTAAGGCTTCTAAAGTTTGTCAATTCCACTTTAAAATGTCAGACTTGATTTGCCCCAAAAAAAGATGTCAACAACTACAAAAGCATGTCCATTAATTATAATCCACATAAAAATTATAATTTCCTGTTGCTGCAGGATTATTTATCCTGCTGTAGCAAACTGGCTGAAATGAAGATCCTACATCTGTATATGCCTGTGTATATGCACTGCCAAACACTAGAATCAGAGCGCAGTGAAAAGAACACAATGAACACAATGTACAGAACATCACTGTAACAAAAGGCTAGCTGCTGCTCTAACTCACTGACACACTCCACTAGCTCTGATTAGCCCACCTGACAACGTTGTTGTTGTACCTCATTTCACTGAATACGCTCTGCATCATGTTACGTGTTGTTGCTAAACTATTAGAAGAAAAGATGCTATCTAGAACTTAAAAGGGTTGTTCAGCTGTCCCCATAGGAGAACCCTTTGAAGAACACCTTTTGGTTCCAGGTAGAACCCTTTTGAGTTCCATGTAGAACCCGTTACACAGAGGGTTCTACATGGAAATGAAAAGAGTTCTACCTGGAACCACGACAGGTTCTACCTGGAACCTAAAAGGGTTCCCAGTACAAACTAAAGGGAAGAAGCTGTCTTCTGGAGTGATGTGAGGTGACGTGGCCCTTGTTGTAGACACTGAATGAGGAGAGGGAGAAAATATCAAAAAACACATTCTAAATATTCTAAGGGCTTTGCCTTGTCAAGCTTTTTGTTACCCCAACCCCCACATGCATCATTTAGGGGATGACATCACCCCTTTGAGGACTATGGCACGGTGCGCACTATGGCCTAGTTGGAATGCGGTATATGGGGACTTTCACTAAGGCTTTATTCCATTGGACCATTCGGGTACACTGGGTTTCCTTCCATCCCAATTGTTCCGAATGAACATGAAAATGTCAAATAAACGTGTCTCCTTTTCATTATTGAAGAGGAAAAGTGTTGCTACATATTTGGGATGAATTAGACAAACAGGCAACTTGGTAGTAGTCTAGGATCCCATTTCGTTTTGTTTTTTTACTGGCAGATTGTCCGTGCAGGAGGAGGTTGAAGCTTTTGTTAAGACAACAACATTTTGATATTGTTAAACTATTAAACTAAAATATTTAATTGTCATGGTTTTAAAACAATAGCAGCACAGGTTCATTTCAGTTCCTGAATGTGTCTGTGTCTGTGTGTCTGTGAAAGACAGAAGACCCAGACCAATCTATCAAGAGCAGCTAAATCCCAGAGCGAGAGTCTCTAAACCAGACACACACACACACACACACACACACACACATATCCAGTTATCTATATTGACACACACCATGTGTCTGCCGGATCTACTTCCATGTTTCCTATGAACAGCTACTAGTGGATAAACCTGAGAGAAGCATTCAGGGCAGCCAAATTACATGCTGTCACTGTGAGCTACCGGCCATGCAGTGAAGTTGTACACAGACAGACGGACGGGCGGCCGGACAGACAGAGACCATTAAGGCAATGATGCTAAAAGCCACTAAGTTCCTCTGTCTTCAGCCCTATAAACCTGGATCGGAACCAGCTGCCCTCTTAAATTGGCGAAGAATTGTGTTTATTTTACACATTTTTTACTGGAGGATGAAGCTTTTGTTAAGGCAACAGTTTGATAGTCTTAAACCATTTCATTTTTCATTGGCATGGTTTGAGATTGAGAGAGATCTTGTGTGTGTATGCTTTGCAAGTGTGTCTGATGTAAGCATCTCTTATATTGTGGCAATGTTTAACAATGAAATGTCATACTGACACTAAATATATACTTATACTGTATCACATTGTGTGGGCATGATGAACTTTGTACTTGTCTTTCCCTCAGCAACATGCCCTTGTCCTCATCCAGTAACCTTGGTGACAGAGAGAACAAGAACACCAAGTGAATGATCACTCAAATCATTAGGTTGATGGGTCATTTATAACAAAACCTTTTGATAAAGCCAATAATTTCAATGACTATTTCACTGGTAAAGTGGACAAACTGAGAAGTGAAATGACAACATTGAACATTGAACCATCATATTTGTGTATTGAAGATCTAATAATGAAAGAAAAGGATTGCTGTTTTGAATTTGGTCAAGTTTGTGTGGAAGGGATGGAAAAACAATTGTTATCCATCAATAATGATAACCCACCAGGTATAGACAGCCTAGATGGGAAATGATTAAGAATGGTAGCAGACTGCATCGCCACCCCTATTCACCATGTCTGTAATCAAAGCCTATAAGAATGTGTGTCCACATATTGACAAATTTGGTGTGTCTGTTATAAAAAAGATGTTCTGCGTTTTTAACACAAAGATCAACTGTACTAGTTGTTCAGGGTCTGACAGTGTCCCATCTTGATACTGTCCGGTAACATGGTCATGTGCAGCAAAGAAAGACCTAGCAAAGCTGCAGCTGGATCAAAGCAAAGCAGAATGCCTTGCCCTTAACTACACACACAGAACTAACATCATCAACATGCATAATAGTCTTTCATGGCTGAGGGTTGAGGAGTAATTGAATACGTATGTTCTAGTCTTTTTAAGAAACACATGTGTGTTGAAAATGCCTAACCACTTGTATAATCTATCTGCATACACTTCTTTTGTTAAGTTACAGCCTTATTCTGAAATATATATATATTTTTAAATGTCTAATCAAACTACACACAATACCCCATAATGACAAAGCAAAAACAGTTTTTTAGAAATATTAGAAAATGTATTTCAAATAAAAAACAGAAATACCTTATTTACACAAGTATTCAGACCCTTTGATATGAGACTCAAAATTGAGCTCAGGTGCATCCTGTTTCCATTGACATTCCTTGAGATGTTTCTACAACTTGACTGGATTCCATCTGTGGTAAATTAATTTGATTGGACATAATTTGGAAAGGCACACACCTGCCTATATAAGGTCCCATACTTGTCAGAGCAAAAACCAAGCCATGAGTTCAAAGGAATTGTCCGTAGAGTTCTGAGACAGGATTGTGTCAAGGCACAGATCTGGGGAATGGTACCAAAACATTTCTGCAGCATTGAAGGTCCCCAAAAATACAGTGGCCTCCATCATTCTTAGATGGAAGAAGTTTGGAACCACCAAGACTCTTCTTAGAACTGAGCAATCGGGGGAGAAGGGCATTGGTCAGGGAGGTGACCAAGAACCTGATGGTGACAGGGCTCCAGAGTTCCTCTGTGGAGATGGAAGAACCTTCCAGAAGGACAGCCATCTCTGCAGCACTCCACCAATCAGGCCAGTATGGTAGATTGGTCAGACAGAAGCCACTCTTGGAGTTTGCCAAAAGGCACCTAAGGACTATCAGACCATGAGAAACAAGATTATCTGGTCTGATGAAACCAAGATTGAACTATTTGGCCTGAATGCCAAGCATCACGTTTTGAGGAAACCTGGCACCATCCCTACAGTGAAGCATGATGGTGGCAGCATCATGCTGTGGGGATGTTTTTCAGCGGCAGGGACTGAGAGACTAGTTAGGATCGTGGGAAAGATGACTGGAGCAAAGTTCAGAGAGATCATTGATGAAAACCTGCTCCAGTGGGCTCAGGACCTCAGTCTGAGGCAAAGGTTCACCTTCCAACAGGACAACAACCCTAAGTACACAGCCAACACAATGCAGGTGTGGCTTCGGGACAATTCTCTGAATGTCCTTGAGTGACCCAGCCAGAGCCTGCACTTTACCCCGATCGAACATCTCTGGAGAGACCTGAAAATAGCTGTGCAGCGAAGCTCCCCATCCAATCTGACAGAGCTTGAGAGGATCTGCAGAGAAGAATGGGAGAAACTCCCCAAATACAGGTGTTCCAAGCTTGTAGTGTCATACCCAATAAGACTCAAGGCTGTAATCGCTGCCAAAGGTGCTTCAACAAAGTACTGAGTAAAGGGTATGAATACTTATGTAAATGTGATATTTCAGTTTTATATTTTTAATAAATTTGCAAACATTTCTAAAAACCAGTTTTTGCATTGTCTTTATGGGGTAGTGTGTGGAGATTGATGAGGTAATTTATATATATTTTAAATCCATTTTAGAATTAGGCTGTAATGTAACAAAATGTGGAAAAAGTTAAGGGGTCTGAATATTTTCAGAATACCCCACCAGACACGCCACTATGGGTTTCTTCACGGTACCCAAACCAAAAACAGATTTAATGCGTCACTCAGTTACACTACAGGTCAACATTTTAGAACACCTCCTCGTTCAAGGGTTTTTCTTTATTTTTACTATTTTCTACATTCTAGAATAATAGTGAAGACATCAAAACTATGAAATAACACATATGGAATCATGTAGTAACAAAAACAGTGTTAAACAAATCAAAATATATTTTATATATGATATTATTCAAATAGCCACCCGTTGCCTTGATAACAGCTTTGCACACTCTTGGTATTCTCTCAACCAGCTTCATGAGGTAGTCACCTGGAATGCATTTCAATTAACAGGTATGCCTGAAAAGTTCATTTGTGGAATTTCTTTCCTTCTTAATGTGTTTGAGCCAATCAGTTGTGTTGTGACAAGGTAGTGGGGGTATCCAAAATATATTTAGTAAAAGCCCTATTTGGTAAAAAAACAAGTCCATATTATGGCAAGAACAGCTCAAATAAGCAAAGAAAAATTACAGTCCATCATTACTTTAAGACATAAAGGTCAGTCAATATTTCAAGACACTTTGACAGTTTCTTCAAGTGCAGTAACATAAACCATCAAGCGCTATGATGAAACTGGCTCTCATGAGGATCTCCACAAGAATGGAAGACCCAGAGTTACCTCTGCTTCAGAGGATACGTTCATTAGAGTTACCAGCCTCAGAAACTGCTGCTCAAATAAATGCTTCACAGAGTTCAAGTAACAGAAAAATGTCAACATCAACTGTTTAGAGTAGACTGTGTCAATCAGGCCTTCATGGTTGAATTGCTGCAAAGAAAGCACTACTAAAGGACACCAATAAGAAGAAGAGACGTGCTTGGGCCAAGAAACACAATTGGCCAAGAAACACATTAGACCAGTGGATGTCCAAATTGGAGATTTTTGGTTCCCACCGCTGTGTCTTTGTGAGACGCAGTGTGGGTGAATGGATAATCTCCGCATGTGTATTTCTCACAGTAAAGCATGGAGGAGGAGGTGTTATGGTGCTTTGCTGGTCATACTGTCAGTGATTTATTTAGAATTCAAGGTAAACTAAACCAGCATGGCTACCACAGCATTCTGCAGCGATACGCCATCCCATCTAGTTTGCGCTTAGTGGGACTATCATTTGTTTTTCAACTGGACAATGACCCAACACACCTTCAGGCTGTGTAAGGGCTATTTTACCAAGAAGGAGAGTGATGGAGTGCTGCATCAGATGACCGGGCCTCCACAATCCCCTGACCTCAACCAAATTGAGATGGTTTGGGATGAGTCGGATCTCAGAGTGAAGGAAAAGCAGCCAACAAGTGCTCAGCATATGTGAGAACTCCTTCAAGACTGTTGAAAAAAGCATTCCAGTTGAAGCTGGTTGAGAGAATGCCAAGAGTGTGCAAAGCTCTCATCAAGGCAAAGGGTGGCTATTTGAAGAATCTCAAATATAAAATATATTTTGATTTGTTTAACACTTTTTTGGTTACTACATGATTCCATATGTGTTATTTCATAGTTTTGATGTCTTCACTATTCTTCTACAATGTAGAAAATAGTAAAATAAAGAAAAACCTTTGAATGAGTAGGTGTTTTAAAACTTTTGACCGGTAGTGTATGTATAGAGATGTATGTCATCATGGAATGCTCTGCCACCAGAGGTTAATCAGGCAACAAGTTTAGCTTAAAAAATCGGATAAAAAAACAAACATATTGTATCACAGAGCCTATCCTCTTTCTAAAGATCTAATTAAACTGTACTGTATATGACTCGTTTACGTATCCAATTACCAAATCAGGGCTAAAAACAGGTCAAAGCTGCCCACTTGGAGATAGATATAGCCTTGTTGATATCTAACAATCGCCATAACCCTTTAACCTGAACAAATGGTGGGAGTTTGGTTGTATAATGTTCCTCCTACGGTGACAGACAGTGAATGTTCTGACCTAAACTCTGTGAGACAGTAATATGTAATACTGCAGTGTCATGGGATGAAAGGGAAGTCTTATCTATGGTTAATAATTCATATTTTATGCAACTGAAGGTTTGCTTTATTTTTTCGTAGGACATTATGTTCAATTAACTTGACTGTTAACTATTTAACATTTCACATCATGATTTATATAGCTGTAGATGGCTCTGACTTCTTTCTTTTATAAGAAGGTTTAATACAACAATGCCTGTCCCTTAAAGTGATACATACCTACATTACATATGGCTGGCTATACGACCTACATTTCTCTCCACTATGGAGAATGGCGAGGAGATTCAAGGGAGGGAGGGGAAATCTGGTCGCTGAGGGGTTAACAAACCAAAAGTGATTTCGTTGTGTTTAGAAGGGGGTGGGAGGTAGGGAATGGAATGGCGAGAGATATATCACGATATATATTACAAACCACCTCGCCTTCAGGGTAAACATCATTATACAGTGGATATTAAAACTAAAAGGGATGAGAGTGACACGTTCAGAAAATAATATGGCAGTACCTGCGAGCGGGTGAGATGAGGAAACGGTATGTAGCTAATAGCCCTAATCTGTCGGATAACACAAGGATTGTTTATAGCAGTAAACTCTGGGGTAGTATTCAGCATGGATCAGAAATGAATGTATAAGGTTGCGTGTTTTGCTCCTTATGGGAATCCATAGAACATCAAACAGATGTCAAACGACTACCGGATGGGGTTTGCGTGTTGGGAGGATTCGAAGACGCGTACACGTGTCGCTTGATCTGCGCGCGGAGGTTCAATCTGCATACATTTTACTGTAGCTATGATTGTAGCCTATAAGGCGTGTTTCTCCATTGCATATGCTAGTAGTTTACAGTAGTCTACATTAGGCTATTATAACAACAACTGCGTTATAAAGGGGGCTTTTGGACACCAGATTAATTAAACACGTGGACAGCAATCCCGAATTGCTAAAGTGAATGGACAGCCACAGTGCAATGAAAACATCACCATAGGAATAAACACAAACATGGAAATAAACAACAGACATTCAATCAAATAATTTAAGAATTATAATCATATGAAAACCACTACTGAAGGTGCACTACTTTGAACCTAAAGTACTTTCCATAATTGTTATGCTATTTCTGTCTATACATTTTAATTTAATGTGTGTGTTAGCCTACATTTTAATTTAATGTGTGTGTTAGCCTACATTTTAATTTAATGTGTGTGTTAGCCTACATTTTAATTTAATGTGTGTGTTAGCCTACATTTTAATTTAATGTGTGTGTTAGCCTACATTTTAATTTAATGTGTGTGTTAGCCTACATTTTAATTTAATGTGTGTGTTAGCCTACATTTTAATTTAATGTGTGTGTTAGCCTACATTTTAATTTAATGTGTGTGTTAGCCTACATTTTAAAAAGTGGGCTACAATTAAAATTCGACTAGCCTACTTCAGGCTCCTCTCTATAGTCCAATGTATTAAGGACATTAGGACATGCTGGTACCTTCAGGAACTTGCTTCATTAGCACTTGCTAGAGCAGCTGTTTAGGGTACAGGGCCAGATGTTAGTTGGGCGGAATGGGTTTTTGGTTTGTGAGTTGAGCAGACTAGAGGCTTTGTCGCACCAGAGAAGAGGAGCGAGACTGGAGTGTTCTTGGCCAGTGCACCGCAGGCAGCCAGTGCACCGCAGGCAGCCAGTGCACCGCAGGCAGCCAGTGCACCGCAGGCAGCCAGTGCACCGCAGGCAGCCAGTGCACCGCAGGCAGCCAGTGCACCGCAGGCAGCCAGTGCCACGCGGGAACTCCATGCCCTGTCCCGTTACCTGGAGACACCAGGCGAACACACTGGGGCCACGAGACCAGGTATTACTACTCCAAAGCACGCGACTCGCATGTTCCCGTCACTGCCATGGATGACTCTGGAATCATTCGACGTCGGAGGCTCCAGGTGAGAACTTTCTTGTTTCAAATATTTTGTCAAAAATTGGATCACGAAAAACATTAAAGCGAGAGTCCTTAAAAGGAACAAAAACAAACGACTCCCTGCCTTTGTCTTGGTAAAACGTTTAGGGATGGGCCTTGAGAAATGTAGCTACTATCAAATTCATAACGTTAGATCTATCGATGCAAAGGATGAACATCCATGATGTCAACATTAGAGTTTTAACCATGTTTTGAGGCTATACAGTGTTTGTTTACATTGATATTGTTTACAAACATTGGAGTAAAACAAGCTTATATTTTGGGTTCTGATGGGGTAGGCCCACAACAGTTGAACTAAGCTCATGAGATAAATTATATTCTTCAATAATCAATTGGTATTATTAATTTATCGTTCCAAAAGTGGATGTAGCAACTAAGCTTTAAACTAGTAAAATAATATATTCAAAGGTACATAATATTTGACAAACAAATGAAAACAAACTATGTTCTAAATTGGCTAGCCTTAGCCCCTATGCCTAATGCAGGAGACTAATGGAATATCAAGTTACAATTTGATGCATTAGCTCATGCTGCATGACAGTAACTACTTTTTCCTATGGGGATTATATTCACTTACTACAGGAAGCAAATCATGTCTAGTTAATCTCCCCCTTCTAGGTCCTGCCCCCCCCCCCCCTTAGGGGGGGGGGGGGCTGAACCCTGCTTGATGGGACCCTCCTGTCCCCTGTGACTATCAGAGATAATTCCACCAAGGCTGACATGGGCCATAGTACTAAAACCCTGATTAAACACCATAAAATGTTACAATGTTCTAGAATACATTTTCTTAGAAGTTTGAGCAGAGATGCTGAATTCTAGGAACAGCTTATGAATGTTCCTGTTGTTCCATGAGGACCTTATGGCCTTTTCTTGTAAAAAAAACAATCATCATAATAATCAGAATCTCTTTCTGGCAGCCATACACACAGAATGTATGCATTCAGACAAACAGTATATACACATACATACATATATATGCACACACACACACACACACACACACACACACACACACACACACACACACACACACACACACACACACACACACACACACACACACACACACACACACACACACTCCTCCACACATAAGCTCTCTCTCTCTCTCTCTCTCTCTCTCTCTCGCTCTAGACAGACAGACAGACACAGACAGACAGACAGACACAGACAGACAGACAGACAGACAGACAGACAGACAGACACAGACAGACAGACAGACCAGACAGACAGACAGACAGACAGACAGACAGACAGACAGACAGACAGACAGACAGACAGACAGACAGACAGACAGAAATGCATTTGCAAGTCAAACCAGCACATATGATCATTAGCTCAATTCTCAATGGAGTGTGTGTGCGTGTGCGTGGATGTGTATTCGTGCATGCATGTGTGTGTACACATTCACTCTTGTGTGTGTGTGTCTTGAGTGGAAACCCGTTCCCATTCAAGACATCAATATCCATACACAGGCTAAATGCTAGTGGGATATGTGAGGATGTGGTCCTCCTCTACTCTTAAAGCCCATTACCAGGCACTAGTAGACTAATGGTAGGACTAATGGTAGGACTAATAATAGGACTAATAATAGGACTAATAGTAGGACTAATGATAGGACTAATGATAGGACTAATAATAGGAATAACGATAGGACTAATAATAGGACTAATAATATGACTAATGGTAGGACTAATGACAGGACTAATAATAGGACTAATGGTAAGACTAGGCTAACAGCTCTTTGCACAGAGGGAAGGACAACCAAAACAGCCAAGGGGCCGTCACACACACACACACACACATACATACACACATAGAGGGCAGGGGCAGCTTCTGTTGGCTAGACCCCAGCCTCAGTAAAGTGGCTGGTAATTCCCCAGGCTGGCTCCACTTTCACTTGTCCCTGCCAAAGGGTGTAGAGGGGGTGGGTGAAGCAAGAGAAGCTAGGGGTAGTCAGTGCCAGGGGACAAGGAGGGGGCAGAGGTCAAGGACTCAAACCCAGACAGACAGTGTAGTGTGTGTGTGTGTGTGTGTGTGTGTGTGTGTGTGTGAGTGAGTGTGTATTCTCAACTCTAATCCTCTCCCTAGGCCACTTCCATAAGCCAGTATAACACAGGCATCTCTGGGTCTTTGCTTGCTTGTTTGTGTGTGTGGGTAAGTAATCACTAGGAGAGACGAAGACTCCTGTCAGGCTCCAGACCAAGGCCCTTCTACTCTGATTGCTCAGTTTGGCCGGGCTGCCAGCTCTAGAAGAGTCTTGGTGGTTTCAAACTTCTTCCATTTAAGAATGATGGAGGCCAATGTGTTCTTGGGAACCTTCAAGGCTGCAGAAATGTTTTGGTACCCTTCCCAGATCTGTGCCTCGACACAATCCTGTCTCAGAGCTCTACGGATAATTATTTCGACCTCATGCTTGTTTTTTGCTCTGACATGCACTGTTAACTGTGGGACTTATATAGAGAGGTGTGTGCCTTTCCACTCAATTGAATTTAGCACAATTGGACTCCAATCAAGTTGTAGAAACATCTGAAGAATGATCAATGGAA
>NW_022263378.1:0-59914 GCF_002021735.2 Oncorhynchus kisutch
CCACCGATGCAGACCTTTGGAACAGCTACATTTCTACAAGTCTAATGAATTCATGTAATAAATCCCACACCATCACAATGAATCCATTATTTATTTTAGACAGGTCTAAAGAAGCATGATATGAAGAAAATGTAGTCTGTTCCAGATGAACAGAATAGCAATACTTTGAGTTTTTCTTGTTAGGGTCCTGATCTGGCCATGCCAAATGGCTGTGGGCTACACTAGTTCATTTAGCAGACAAGATTTGTTTAGAATTATGTGGTATTATTTTATAGTATGAAGAATACAATTGAACAAGCTGAATTAAATAGAAAGGATATTTTCTCCAAACGATTTGAGGGAGTGCACACATGCGGCTATTCTGTTATATGATTAACAAAGAAATAGCTATTCCTATATGCTTAACTTCTTGCGGATCAGTGGGACGCTTCTTGTGGAGCAGTGGGACCTCGCCAACATCCGGTGAAATTGCAGAGCGCGAAATTCAAAATAAAAAATGTGTAATATTAAACATTCATGAAAATAGAAGTGTCATACATCAGTTAAAAGCTTAACTTCTTATTAATCCAGCCGCTTTGTCAGATTTCAAAAACGCTTTACAACAAAAGCATACCATGCGATTATCTGAGGACAGCGCCCCAGGAACAAAAGCATTAAAAACATTTTCCAAACAAGCAGAGGCGTCACAGAAGTCAGAAATAGCGATGAAATCGCTCTGTTTGCAATCCCAATGGTCCCAGTTACATCACAAATTTTCGTTTTGTTTGATAAAGTCGTTCTTTATATCCCAAAAAGTCTGTTTAGTTGGCACGCTTTATTCAGTAATCCACCGGTTTCACTCGTTCAAAATTCATAAGAAGACCTTTGGCGAAGACTTTTGGAGGATGGCCTGGTTTCACGAAGGGCAGCAAAGAAGCCCACTTCTCTCCAGGAAAACATCAGGGTAGATGGATATTCTGCAAAAGTTACAGGGATTGGACTGCTGAGGACTGGGAACAAGTCATTTTCTCGGATGAATCCTCTTTCCGATTGTTTGGGGCATCCGTAAAAAAACTTGTCCGGAGACAAGGTGAGCGCTACCATCAGTCCTGTGTCATGCCAACAGTAAAGTATCCTGAGACCAGTCATGTGTGGGGTTGCTTCTCCGCCAAGGGAGTGGGCTCACTCACAATTTTGCCTAACACAGCCATGAATAAAGAATGGTACCAACACATCCTCCGAGAGCAACTTCCCCCAACCATCCAGGAACAGTTTGGTGACGAACAATGCATTTTCCAGCATGAAGGAGCACCTGGCCATAAGACCAAAGTGATAACTAAGTGCCTCGGGGAACAAAACATCAATATTTTGGGTCCATGGCCAGGAAACTCCCCAGACCATAATCCCATTGAGAACTTGTGGTCAATCTTCAAGAGGTGGGTGGACAAACAAAAACCCACAAATTCTGACAAACTCCAAGCATTGATCATGCAAGAATGGGCTGCCATCAGTCAGGATGTGGCTGAGAAGTTAATTGACAGCAAGCCAGTGTGGATTGCAGAGGTCTTGAAAAAGAAGGATCAACACTGCAAAATATTGACTCTTTGCATCAACTTCATGTAATTGTCAATAAAAGCCTTTGACACATGAAATGCTTGTAATTATACTTCAGTATTCCATAGTAACATCTGACAAAAATATCTAGACACTGAACCAGCAAACTTTGTGTAAATTAATATTTGCGTCATTCTCAAAACCTTTGCCCACGACTGTACACACTTTCTATTAACGATTTTCTAAGATAGCACTACACACTTCCCCTGATAATAATTAATTGGTCACTGCACTTAATACCTTGTATTATAACCGATACCATAAACGTCTTCGAATCTATTACTTGAGAATACGGACTTTATGTCCTATTCCAGTACTTCCTCAAAAATCACTATTATTGATAACCCACATCAGCTCTCATCGCGCCCTCTCCCCATAGGGCATTGTTAAAGGAACCTACTCTTCACATATATTAGCCTGCCTCTCGCAGAGAAAAACCTCCTTGGGACCTATCCTTAACTACTTTGGGCTAGGGGGCAGTATTTTGAAGTTTTGATGACAAACGTGCCCAAAGTAAACTGCCTGTTACTCAGGCCCAGAGGGAGGATATGCATATAATTGGTAGAATTGGATAGGCAACACCCTGAAGTTTCTAAAACTGCTAAAATATTGTCTATGGGTATAACAGAACTGATTTGGCAGGCAAAATCCTGAGGACAATCCATCCTGGAAAAAACATTTTGAGGTCATTGGACTTTTCATTGCTTTTCTGTGGGAAAGTCTAATAATTAACCCAGATTGCAGTTCCTATGATTTCCACTAGATATCAACAGTCTTTAGAAATGGTTTCATGCTTGTTTTTCGAAAAATGAAGAAGTATTCGTATTCTTTCGAAGTATCCCTCAGAAGGACTCTAGTCTTTTGGTGCGCGTGAATCAGTGCGCGCTCCTTGTTCATTTTCTCTGGTATTGAACACAGTATATTCCATATAAAAATGGTATCGATTATTTACATATTAGGGTCCCTGAGGTTGGATTAGAATCATTGTTTGAATTGTTTGGAATAAGTTTGCAGGTAGCTTTTTAGATTTCTTTGTAGGCATGTTGGGCGAGTTAGAACAGGTGGATTTCTGAATCAAACACGCCAAATAAAACGGACATATTTGGGATATAAAGAAGGACTTTATCGAACAAAATGACCATTCAATGTGTAACTGGGACCCTTTGGATTGCAAAAGGATGAAGATCTTCAAAGGTAAGTGATTTATTTTATCGCTATTTTTGAGTTGACACCTGTCAGGTTATGAATTCATGTTAATGCAGGAAGTGGGTGAGGCACTGTCTTCAGACGATCAAATGCTATGCTTTCGCCGTAAAGCCTATTATAAATCGGACAAAGCGTTTCGATTACCAAGATTCTAACCTAAAGAATGGTGTATAACACTTGTATTGTTTTTAATGTTTTAATATTACGAAATGTTCTATTTTGAATTTCGTGCTCTGCAATTTCACCTGATGTTGTCGAGGTGGGAAGATAGCATCCCAATGATCAGAAAGAAGTTAAGCATTTGCCCTGTACTGAAAAACTTTCCACAATTTTATTCAATAAAGATGTCAGGTCACACTGATACAGCATTTTTTCCATAATGTGGTCAAACTGTATGAGAAGTAAGTATTCATGCATCCATTCCATTGTTTGATAAGCCATTCAGTTCCACACTGACCCTGCTCTCCTTTTCACAGTTGTGTCTGTTTCTCTCACACACCCTACCCCTCTCTTCTCATATGTGACTCTCACAGCTGTGTGGCACCACGCAAGGTGAACTCCAGTCTGTCACCTGGGTGTTTCAGGGTCCCAGTTTAGCGTCTCTGATGATTCAGATAGGCAGTTAAGTATCTCAGGGACTGTAGGGACTGTCCCTAAACACTTTCATGATCTGATTCTCACTCTCTTGTTTCAGCTGCGGATAAAAAGCTTTTTTGCATCAACCACATGAACACAATTTGAATTTGATTAAATGGTGAGATGGATCAAATCATTTAATTTTAATAATTGGTTTGTCAACAGTTGTATGAATTATATTATTTAATATTGTCAGTCATTCACTGCTACTCATCACACACAATGTTATTGACAGACCATATTCACGGTCTGTGTTGGTAATACATATTAACACATTTTTCAAGAATTGCATTCAACAATGAGTCCTTAACTAAAATAACAAATTGCTCTATCAGGTTTCGCATACTTTAGTATGTCTTGATTACAATTGTTTATAGGGGAGAATGTTTAAGAATGTGTTTTTATCAAATGTGTCTATCAAAATTAGTGTTGGGCGTAGTAGTTCAAATCTACCCAAGCATAACTTCTGCTTCTAACACTCACCTGCTCTGGATACAACAAGCTGAAGGTTGTCACACCCTGACCTTAGTGTTCTTTGTTTTCCTTGTTATTTTGGTTAGGTCAGGGTGTGACATGGGTGATGTATGTGTTTTGGCTTGTCTAGGGGTTTTGTATGTTTATGGGGCTGTTTCCTTTCTAGGTAGTTTGTATGTCTATGGTTGCCTGGATTGGTTCTCAATTAGAGGCAGCTGTCTATCGTTGTCTCTGATTGGGAACCATATTTAGGCAGCCATATTCTGTGGGTACTTTGTGTTATCTATATCTATGTCTTCTGTCTTTGTGTCTATGCACCAAATCAAATCACATTTTATTTGTTACATACACATGGTTAGCAGATGTTAATGCGAGTGTAGCGAAATGCTTGTGCTTCTAGTTCCGACAATGCAGTAATAACCAACAAGTAATCTAACTAACAATTCCAAAACTACTGTCTTATACACACAAGTGTAGGGGGATAAAGAATATGTACATAAAGATATATGAATGAGTGATGGTACAGAGCGGCATAGGCAAGATACAGTAGATGGTATCGAGTACAGTATATACACATGAGATGAGTATGTAAACAAAGTGGCATAGTTAAAGTGGCTAGTGATACATGTATTACATAAAGATGCAGTAGATGATATAGAGTACAGTATATACGTATACATATGAGATGAGATAGGACTGTTTCGGTTTTTCACATTTGTTGTTTTGGCATTTTGTAGTGTTCACGTTTATGGTCTTTATTAAACATGTTGAACACTGACAACGCTGCGCTTTGGTCCGATCCTTCGTCCACAGAAGAAAGCCGTGACAGAATCACCCACCACAACAGGACCAAGCAGCGTGGTGACAGGCTGCGGCAGATGGAGCAGCGAAATCAGGACTTATGGACTTGGGATACAGTCAATAATACAGTAGGAAAAAAGTCTACATGCAGTGAGTGCAAATTAGGTCAAATAATGGAGTTAAGGCAATAAATAGGCCATGGTGGCGAAGTATTTAAAATATGGCAATTAAACACTGGAATGGTAGGCGTGCAAAAGATGGATGTGCAATACAGATACCGGGGTGCAAAAGGAGCAGAATAAATAAATACAGTATGGGGATGAGGTAGATAGATGGGCTGTATACAGATGGGCTATGAACAGGTGCAGTGATCTGTGAGCTGCTCTGACAACTGGTGCTTAAAGCTAGTGAGGGAGATGGGAATCTCTAGCTTCAGTGATTTTTGCAGTTCGTTCCAGTCAGTGGCAGCAGAGAACTGGAAGGAAAGGTGACCAAAAGAGTAATTGGCTTTGGGGGTGACCAGTGAGATACACCTGCTGGAGCGCGTGCTACAAGTGGGTGCTGCAATGATGACCAGCGAGCTGAGATAAGGCGGGGCTTTACCTAGCAGAGACTTGTAGATAACCTGTAGCCAGTGAGTTTAGCGATGAGTATAAAGCGAGGGCCAGCCAACGAGAGCGTATAGGTCGCAGTGGTGGGTAGTATGGGGCTTTGGTGACAAAACAGATGGCACTGTGATAGACTGCATCCAATTTGTTGAGTAGAGTGTTGGAGGCTATTATATAGATGACATCGCCAAAGTCGAGGATCGGTAGGTTGGTCAGTTTTACGAGGGTATGTTTGGTAGTGTCGTGGAAATTTCCTCTATTTACCAAATCATGGGAGCAAACCACACACACACGTCAGAGTTAGTTATAAAAGTCCATCTTTAATTATATGAGCTCTATCACAATCCTGTGACTCTCAGATAAATTCAGTGTCTCCCCAGTGAATTCTCTGAGAGTCCCCTTACAATGCAACTGAGTTCCTTTAATAGCAAAGAACACACATAGTCAGACAGCATAGACATAATTCATCGTTCAGCTTTGTCTTCTTTCCCAAACCCCAGAACCATAAACCAATCCTCCAAATCAACAGGCATATATCAAATTGTCATTTATATACAACCCACTCTAAACACAACCTCCTGGACAAACTCACGGAGAGGAGGTGAGGCTATAGGTTAAGATAGAAACAACAATAAGAGGGAGCATAGAATGATTCCAGACACTGCAACCCCTCCTTTCCCCACTGGGAAAGGTAGGGAGTCTAAGATATGTTTACACATGATGACACTTTGACCTCTCCCCTCTCATGTGGCCCATGCAACTTAGTCCTGACATAGAACAGATAACTGCCAATGGCCACCACTATAGTACAACAAAATGCATAAAGCCCATAAAAAACAACAATTTCAACCAGCACAGGATTTACAAATTCACAAACTGCATTAAAATAAATAGTGTACCTTTGACGATCTTCGTCTGTTTGCAATGCCAATGCTCATTGTTACACAGTGAATTATCTTTTGTTTGATAAAATCCGTTTTTATAGCCTAACACGAAACATTTTGTGAACCGCTTGCCCGCTGTTTCGTTGATTGACTCTATTTTAACCCAATGACCACTGATCGTCTTGAAATCTAGCTGGGTAGATAGCCAGTGAGCTGAGGTAAACGGCAATATCCAATGGTTGTGTGTTGGAAGACCAACCCTTGTCGTAAACTCAGGCGTAAAGAGAGTCATTCGCTATTGAAGTTTTATTCCGGAAGGAGCTACGCATTTTACGCACTGGATTGTTTTGGTAAACGTGCAGATTCAGCTGTTTATATATCAATCAGTATGGCAACTAAGTCAGGGAAAGCTAAACCTAAGTCTAGATATACAGATGTACACACAGTTTTAGAAGAAATTGATCGGAAAGGTGATACAGAGATTGTTGTAGAACGATTCATTTAGCGATTCCCAAGTGGAGGAATATTTTTTGAATGGAGAGGACACCGTTGGCAGCCACTGTGTATAATCTGTAACGGTGCCTGCAGAAGAGGAACAATGTCACCGTTTTGGACTGGTAAATTCTTCTCATGCTAATGCCCTTGTTTGAAATTAATAATATAAAATATTATTTGTGATTTTTTTTAATTTTAGAAGCAATGTATAAAAATGAAATGTGATGAAATGATGTAATGAAATGCAAAGAAACGTGATGAAATGTGTCTGCCGCCCCACCCCAACCCACATGAAATAGCCTATTTGAGGCTGTTGAGGGGAGGGCAGGCCCGCAACAATGGCCAAAGTGAAATGGAGACAGTAGATACAGCTGGTCTGTTGTAAAATCATAAAGACCGTAGATCTAGCTGAAATGTCATAATATAAAAGAGACAGTAGATGTAGCAGGTCTATAATAATATATTCAACCTTATGTTCCCTGTACTCTAGATATATATCTGTTTATTATACCTCAGTAGCACAATATTGTATAGAGTTTTGGCAATGTGGGTGATGTTATATCCTTCCTGTTTGGCCGTGTCCGGGGGTCTCATCGGATGGGGCCACAGTGTCTCCTGACCCCTCCTGTCTCAGCCTCCAGTATTTATGCTGCAGTAGTTTATGTGTCGGGGGGCTAGGGTCAGTTTGTTATATCTGGAGTACTTCTTCTGTCTTATCCGGTGTCCTGTGTGAATTTAAGTATGCTCTCTCTAATTCTCTCTTTCTCTCTCTCGGAGGACCTGAGTCCTAGGACCATGCGCCAGGACTACCTGGCATGATGACTCCTTGCTGTCCCCAGTCCACCTGGCCTTGCTGCTGTTCCAGTTTCAACTGTACTGCCTGCGGCTATGGAACCCTAAACTGTTCATATTTACACTTGAGGTGCTGTCCTGTTGCATCCTCTACAACTACTGTGATTATTATTATTTGACCCTGCTGGTCATTTATGAACGTTTGAAAATCTCGGCCATGTTCTGTTATAATCTCCACCCGGCACAGCCAGAAGAGGACTGGCCACCCCTTATAGCCTGGTTCCTCTCTAGGTTTCTTCCTAGGTTTTGTCCTTTCTATGGAGTCTTTCCTAGCCACCGTGCTTCTACAGCTGCATTGCTTGCTGTTTGGGGTTTTAGGCTGGGTTTCTGTACAGCACTTTGAGATATCAACTGATGTACAAAGGGCTATATAAATCAATTTGATTTGATAGAGGACTGAGGGTCTTCCAAATATTGAAAGTGTGTAAATAGTTACCCATGTTATTTTGTAAATGTATATACTTTTTTCCTCATATTTTTTCCCCCACATTTTTTTCTCCATTTTTTTTGTTTTTTGGGGGGGGGTGTTAGAATACTATTTTGGCATTACAAACACACAGACACATGTATAGTATGACCAGTAGACCCTGACAAGGGGAAACATGAGGTACAATTCTAATGATGTATCAAATAATAACACAATGATACACCTAAATATATGGTGCTGGTGTTGTTGATGCACCAACAGGGGGCACTCTCTCTCTCTCTCCATATGATTACAATAAGGACCAGTACTGATGAAGACTCTGCTATTTAAATGTATTACAAGAAAAACGTTGATTCAAAATACTTTTGTTTGTCAAAGTGAAAGTAGTGTCTTAAATATGTTTCATCCACCACAAGTATGAACTTAGGCTGTAAATAGTGTTTCATTCAGTTATCTTTTACATTAAAAATATAATCTAAAGAGGGTCTCTGAGTTTTCAGATTTCAATCGTTGTGTCCAGTAATAGTGGTAGAAACATCTCTAGGATGAACATTGGAAACAGAATGCAGCTGATCTCAATTTTGAGTCTCATAGAAAAGGGTCTGAATAGTTATGTAAATAAGGTGTTTCTGTTGTTCATGCTTTGTCATTATGTGTGTAGAGTGATTTATTGAATCCATTTTACAATAAGGCTGTATTGTATCAAAATGTGGAAAAGGGCAAGGGGTCTGAATACTATCTGAATACACTGTATGTACAGTATATGCATATATTATGATTACATTATGCATACATAATGCATCCAGTGATGTATCAGACACCTGTCTTTATAGGACAGACAGAATGCAAAAAAAAACCTTCTTCTGCTATATCAATGCCCTGTTCTGATACAACCTTCATCACAGCAACCACCTTGTTTGTTAGTAACCAGACAGACATGTTTCTTACATCCCTACTCCTCCTGGCATTCTTGCCATGTAAATTGGGGGATCTTCAGATTACAAAGTTAACATTTTCCTAATATAACTCTTCAGGTATTTTAATATCTGATCAATTAGTCTTCTAATTAATAAATTATTCTTTACCTCACGTTAGTCTCATTCCAAACATCATAAATTGTTGGTTATCTGCACGAACCCAGCCTTTACTATGAATCGGGCACTATGAAAATGATAGGGGAGGTTCCCTAGTGGAATAAGCCTATATGACGGCTTGGTGGACAAAGGGAAGTGGGTGTAGACTGAGAAGGGCGGGAAGGACAAGAGTGACGACACAGTTGATAATTATAATAATTGAAATGCTAATCCTTTGCCCATGAATGCTCACATGAATGTGCACTTCCCATGTGCACATTATCAATAATAAATGCAGTCACTTAGTAAAATGATTTATCAATCTCTAGGAGCTAAAACCATGTTGGCCTATTTGGTAATGTTTATCAATTTGGTGAACTTATTTAAATGAAACCAGATGTCAAATTTAATCAAACAATTAATACAATATTGAATATATGTACCATGAAGGTGATTAATGTTAAACAGAATTGGAACAAATATAGATCTTCTGGGATCCTAATAGATCCTGTTATCTTGTGCTGTTCTGAGAAACAATGCTGACATTATCAACTGTCAAAAAACATCTCTCTCTCAGTCTTTATTTAAACCTCTAGTGGGCGGTCTATGCAAAGTCTTCCATCCTTTCACTCCATTATAATCAGACGCTCAGCTCTGGCCTTCTCATCATAGGCAACGTGGACTGACATTACAGCAAGCCCTGCACTAACCTGACTATCACTGAACAATGAAACTGATGACTGTCTGGAGTTTAGTTGTCATGGTAATGTCCATACACAGTAAGTAAAGCATTACATGGTGACTGAAGGATGTCTGAGTATCATAGTTAAACTCAAAATGTGTGTAAATACCACATCTTCAAGAGTGTTAACATGTTTTTATATTGCAGGTGTTTGTTGTGATATCAGACTGGATCAGTCACCTTCTCAGGTGAAAATACCTGGACACTCTGTTAAAGTGTCCTGTATAATCTCTGGTTATTCAATGACCAGCCATAACATTCACTGGATAAGGCAGAAACCAGGGAAAGGACTTGAGTGGATTGGGAGAATGAACACTGGTTCAGGAACAGATGTTATCTATGCAGACCCCCTGAAAGGCCAGTTCACCCTGACTGAGGACGTCTCTACAAGCACACAGTTCTTAGAGGCCAAGAGTCTGAGTTCAGAGGACTCTGCTGTTTATTATTGTGCTCGACATGCACACTGACTGAAGCTGGTGAAGCAGCTGTACAAAAACAACACTAACAAAAAGATTAGCTGGTGTACAACTTCCTCTCTTTGTGTCACACTAGAATAATACTGTGTTTCATTACTGTAAATAATACAACAATACCACAAAGCACTACACAATAAAAGACTCCAGCCTCTAACGTTCAAACTACACAAAAATATGATATCCTGTCCAGTCTGGTCAATCTTACTTGTTGTCACATGAACATCTAACATTCCAACTCCTACCCTGTCTGGTCAATCTTACTTGTTGTCCCACATCATCTGCTACTGATTATACGACGTTGATGTTACTTTCAACAGATGGTTGTGTGTAAGCTTTTCTTCAAGTTTGAAATACTCTACACTACCCATGACAGCAGAAGCACCTACTACCCACAGTCTGGTCAGGGTCGGTTTATCATCTCCAGATACAATAGCACGAAACAGGTGTATCTCTAGATGAACAGTCTGAAGACTCTGCTGTTTAATATTGTGCCAGACACAGGAGTCTGCATGGCTGTACAACAACTGATCAAGTACTTCTCTCTCTCTGGCAGAGTCAAATGGAAGTGAGACAGACAAACTGAGGATCCAGCATCAATTCTAAGTTCATTCAAAGCATATCATTTTTTATTTTACCTTTATTTAACCAGGCAAGTCAGTTAAGAACAAATTCTTATTTTCAATGACGGCCTAGGAACAGTGGGTTAACTGCCTGTTCAGGGGCAGAACGACAGATTTGTACCTTGTCAGCTCGGGGATATGAACTTGCAACCTTTCGGTTACTAGTCCAACACTCTAACCACTAGGCTACCCTGCTGCCTCCATCATTACTCATTGTAATGAACACGATGGGAGACAGAGTGTTTCAAGCGCAGGGTGCAGCAGGTGTTTATTGTAAAGGACCACAGGAGGAGGCAGGTAGCTGGGTCCAGGGGCAGGCAGAAGCTCATACACAGGAGGAGGCAGGTAGCTGGGTCCAGGGGCAGGCAGAAGGTCATACACAGGAGGAGGCAGGTAGCTGGGTCCAGGGGCAGGCAGAAGCTCATACACAGGAGGAGGCAGGTAGCTGAGCCCAGGGGCGGGCAGAAGCTCATACACAGGAGGAGGCAGGTAGCTGAGCCCAGGGGCGGGCAGAAGGTCATACACAGGGGGTCCAAAAGGGAACAGTACAGGCAGGGAAAAGGCTAGTAACGTAGTCCGGGAGATCAGGCAATAGGTTGATAACAGGAAATCCGATAAGCTAAAGTACAGGCAGGGAATAGGCAAAAGGTCATTAGTGATGTAGGCAAAAACTATCATACAAGGGAGGAGTCACTCACGGGAAACCCAGCACTCAGAAAGCCATGTTTCACAAATCAAACAATACCTCACAGTGATTGGGTGCAAAGAACTTAACTAAATAGTGTGTGATAATGACATACAGGTGTGTGAACAGGTGATTATAATTCAGGTGATTGGCATCTGGAGAGTGAGCTGCGTTCAGGGGATCTAGGTGTTTGAGAGTGTGAGCTGGAAAGTGAGCTGCGTTCAGTGGAGGGTGTGAGTTGGAAGCAGACAATCATCAAGGTCAATGCAGCTTAATCCACTCCTCTGGCCACTTTGATCAGTAAATATCATCTTAATTACATTCACCTTTATGTCAGTCTAATCCAAATAAGAGTTTGGATTCCTGGTAGGTATTAATGAATGTCCTCATTGAGCATAATTAAATATAGAAGAAGAATTTTGATAACAGACTTACTTTTAACTCAACATATGAATTGTCCATGTATGTGCTGTATCTTTGGGGATACCAATAGTTCAGTTCTCACCATCTGTGCCTTTTGTGCAATTCTTCACAGCATCAATGATAATAATTATGGTAACATACTGTAAACAACGAGCAGAACAGAGGCATTCATAATCATTATGAATGGTTTAACCTTTAATCGTGAGAGCCATGAGATGGCGTCGTCCATGTAAGGGGAGGGTTTGACCGGCTAGGATGTCCTTGCCCCATCGCGCTCTAGCGATTCCCTGTGCTGGGCCGGGCGCATGCATGCACCCTAACTTCGGTCGCCAGCTGTACAGTGTTTCCTTCAACACATTGGTGCAGCTGTTTTCCGCTTGGGGTCGTGTTTCAGAGGACAAATGGCTCTCGACCTTTGCCTCTCCTGAGTCCGTTTCGCGATTAGCAGCGATGGGACAACACTGTAAATAATAACTTTAAAGGTTAAATCACTCATAACGTTGTTGACTAAATAACAACTATTAAATAGATACATTTAAATAAAAACAGCAGGATTTCTTCCTCATTACAGAGCATCTCAAGATGAACTCATACCACGTGATCTATTTATCAAAGCTTCTTGTGATTGGTCCTCCCAGTGAGGAGGAGCTCATGCAAAACTCTCCTGTCGTCCATCTTTATTATTGTCTCTTTTAAAGGCTGTTTCTGCTGAGAACTGTCTCAACTACCTTTAGAGAACTACACAGATCACCATGTTTCCTACCACAGGAGTACTCTTACTGACAGTCTATCTAACAGGTGAGGATATTAACAATGTTAATCAAATGAATAAGTCAACACATCAGGATTTATTTACTTCATCATGATCTCTGCTTTATATTTCCAAAGGTGTTCATGGTCAGACACTGACTGAGTCTGGACCAGTGATTAAAACGCCTGGAGAATCCAACACACTGAGTTGTACCATCTCTGGGTTCACATTCAGTAGCTACCATATTGCTTGGATGAAACAGGCTCCTGGGAAAGGACTTGAGTTTGTTGCCTTTATACACACTGGTGGATCATTTGCTTCAGAGGAGAAACCCAACTGCCACGAATTATTTATCATCGAATAGATATGTGAAAAACACCTTGAGGATTGATTCTAAACAACGTTTGCCATGTTTCTGTCGATATTATGTAGTTAATTTGGAAAAAAGTTTGGCGTTGTAATGACTGAATTTTCAGGGGTTTTTCTTAGCCAAACGTGATGAACAAAACGGAGCGATTTCTCCTACACAAATAATATTTTTGGAAAAACTGAACATTTGCTATCTAACTGAGAGTGTCCTCATTGAAAACATCCGAAGTTCTTCAAAGGTAAATTATTTTATTTGAATGCTTTTCTTGTTTTTGTGAAAATGACTTTAACAGTCCTGTTAAAGTCACTGTGCTGCTGGAAGTGTCTCTGGAGATACTGAATTTGTATCTGCAGAGAGTCTGCGGACTGAAGACACAGCTGTATATTATTGTGCTCGACGACCACAGTGATACAAACCAACACAGAACCTGTACAAAAACTTAGTATGCATGTGAGTAATGCAGTGAAACATACGCCCCCCAGTCAAAGAACTGCTCTATGACATAAAACGTATTATTGATACATTAGCATGTTAAGCTGCGATGTCACTATAGCCTTTTTTATTGCGACACAAACAACCACACAGGATTACACATTCAAAAAACAAACAGTCAATAATACAATAGAGAATGTCTATATACAGTGTGTGCAAATGAGGTGGGATAAGGGAGATGAGGCAATTAATAGGCCATAGTGGTGAAATTATTACAGTATGGCAAATTAAACACTGAGGTGATAGCTGTGCAGAAGATGAGTGAGCAAGTAGCGAATACTGGGCTGCAAAGGAGCAAAATAAATAACAATATGGTGATGAAATAGTTGGATGGTGGATGGTGATGAGGTAGTTGCACAGCCAATTTACAGATTGGCTATGTACCGGTGCAGTGATCGGTGAGCTGCTCTGACAGCTGGTACTTAAATCTAGTGAGGGAGATACTGTATGAGTCTCCAGCTTCAGTGATTTTTGCAGTTTGTTCCAGTCAACTGGAAGGAAAGAAGGCCGAAGGTGGAATTGGCTTTGGGGGTCACCAGTGAGATATACATGCTGGTGACCAGTGAGCATCACCTAGCAACGACTTACCTGGAGCCAGTGGGTTTGGCGACAGATATGAAGCGAGGGCCAGCCAATGAGAGCATACAGGTCGCAGTGGTGGGTAGTATATGGGGCTTTAGTGACAAAACGGATGGGACTGTGATAGACTGCATCCAATTTGCTGAGTAGAGTGTTGGAGGCCATTTTGTACATGACATCGCCGAAGTCAAGGATTGGTAGGATAGTTATACTAGGGTATGTTTGGCAGCATGAGTGAAGGATGCTTTGTTTGCGAAATAGGAAGCCAATTCTAGATTACATTTTTGGATTGGAGATGCTTAATGTGAGTCTGGAAGGAGAGTTTACATTCTAACCAGACACCTAGGTATTTTATATAACCTTTATTTAACTAGGCAAGTCAGTTAAGAACAAATTCTTATTTTCAATGATAGCCTGGCAGAACAACAGATTTGTTGCGGCTACGCTGCCGCCCCAACTATTTGTAGTTGTCCACATATTTTAAGTCAGAACCATCCAGAGTAGTGATGCTGGACGGATGGGGAGGTGTGGGCAGCGATCGGTTGAAAAGCATGCATTTAGTTTTGCTTGCATTTAATAACAGTTGGAGGCCATGGAAGGAGAGTTGTATGGCATTGAAGCTCGTCTGGAGGTTATTTAACACAGTGTCCAAAGAAGGGCCAGAAGTATACAGAATGGTGTCATCTGCGTAGAGGTGGATCAGAGAATCACCAACACCAAGAGCGACATCATTGATGTATACAGAGAAAAGAGTTGGCCCGAGAATTGAACCCTGTGGCACCCCCATAGAGACTGCCAGAGGTTCAGACAACAAGCTCTCCGATTTGACACACTGAACTCTGCCTGAGAAGTAGTTGGTGAACCAGTCATTTGAGAAACCAAGGCTGTTGAGTCTGTCAATAAAAATGTGGTGATTGACAGAGTCGAAAGCCTTGGCCAGGTCGATGAAGACAACTGCACAGTATTGTCTCTTATCGATGGCGGTTATGATATAGTTTAGGACCTTGAGCGAGGCTGAGGCACCCATGACCAGCTCAGAAACCAGATTGCATAGCGGAGAAGGTACGGTGGAATTTGAATTGGTCGGTGATCTGTTTGTTAACTTGGCTTTCGAAGACCTTAGAAAGCAGGGCAGGATAGATATAGGTCTGTAACAGTTTGGGTCTAGAGTGTCTCCCCCTTTGAAAAGGGGGTTGCCCGCTGCAGCTTTTCAATCTTTGGCGATCCCAGACGATACGAGAGGTTGAACAGGCTAGTAATAGGGGTTGCAACAATTGCGTCGGATCATTTTAGAAAGAGAGGGTCCAGATTGTCTAGCCCGGCTGATTTGTAGGGGTCCAGATTTTGCAGCTCTTTCAGAACATCAGCTATCTGGATTTGGGTGAAGGAGAAATGGGGGAGGTTGGGCAAGTTGCTGTGGGGTGTGCAGGGCTGTTGACCAGGTTAGGGGTAGCCAGGTGAAAAGCATGGCCAGTCATAGAAAAATGCTTATTGAAATCTTAAATTATCGTGGATTTATCAGTGGTGACAGTGTTTCCTAGCCTCAGTGCAGTGGGCAGCTGGGAGGAGGTGCTCTTATTCTCCATGGACTTTACAGTGTCCGAGAACTTGTTGGAGTTTGTGCTACAGGATGCACATTTCTGTTTGAAAAAGCTAGCCTTTGCTTTCTTAATAATGGGAATTGATGGAAATTGATGTAAAATATATCACTAGCCACTTTAAACAATGCTACTTAATATAATGTTTACATACCCTACATTACTCATCTCATATGTAAATACTGTACTCGATACCATCTACTGCATCTTGCCTATGCCGTTCTGTACCATCACTCATTCATATATCTTTATGTACATATTCTTTATCCCTTTACACTTGTCGGGAGATGGGGCGTCCGGAGCCGGGGGTGCCGAAGGTGGAGAGAGGAGACCACTCCTCTCCCATCGGTCCATTCTCTCCATTACTTGATCCATCGCAGATCCGATCCGATGGAGGACGGTGGTGTGGTGGAGAACCCGTTCCTCCATCGATGGGAGAGGGTTGGCTGCTGCTCCTGCTGACTCAATTCAATCTTTAGGTGCGGGATTCTATAATGCTCCGGGTGTCGTGGGTGTGGAGTCAAACGCAGGAGACAGAGAGTGCAATGCTGTGCTTCTTTAATTGCACCAACGCACCACAGGGTGCTCACAATAATAACGGCCCCAAACACGGGGAATGAAAAATGTACAACAGAAAAATGCACGACCAGGCACTAACACGTACCTCTACAACAGAGCCGAAGGTTACAATGAATAATCCCGCACAACAAACAGGCGGGCAGGCTGTCTAAAGAAGCCCAACGAATCATCACAAACAGGTGCTACCAATAACCATACAAGGAGGGGGAGGAAAGACAATCAGTGGCAGCTAATAGGCCGGTGACGACGACCGCCGAGCGCCACCCGACCGGGAAGGGAAGCCACCCTCGGTCGGACTCGTGACAAAATACTCATGTAAATGAGACATTACTGTATTTAATTTAATTTTAATAATTAGCAATAAAATCTAAAAATATGTTTTCACTTTGCCATTAAAGGGGTATTGTGTGTAGATGGGTGTGAAAACTATATTTAATCCATTAATGAATTCAGGCTGTAACACAACAAAATGTGGAATAAGACAAGGGATATGAATAATATCTGAGGGCACTGTAATTGTCATGGTGATGTCCATACACAGTAAGTAAAGCATTACATGGTGACTGAATAATGTCTGAGTATCATGGTCAAAGTCTGTATTAGTGTAAATACCACATCTTCAACTGAATGTTTAAATGTTTTTGTTTTGCAGGTGTTTGTTCTGATATCAGACTGGATCAGTCTCCTTCTCAGGCGAAACGACCTGCAGACACAATTAAATTGTCCTGTTCAATCTTTGTTTATTCAATGACTAGATCTGCAATTCACTGGATAAGGCAGAAACCAGGGAAAGTACTGGAGTGGATCGGGAGAATGAAGAATGGTTCAGGCACAGATGTTATCCACGCAGATGTTATCAGTCATCCTGACTGAGGATGTCTCCACAAGCACACAGTTCTTAGAGGCCAAGAGTTTGAGAGCAGAGGACTCTGCTGTTTATTATTGTGCTCAACAGACACTGACTGGAGATGGTGAAGCAGTTATACAAAAACCCCAACACCGCCTAACAATATGGCTAGCTGGTGTACTACTTCCTCTCTTTGTGTCACACTAGAATAATGCTGTGTATAGCATTACTGTAAAGAATACAATAACAATATCACAAAGAACTACACAATAAAAGGGTCCACACTCATAGTGTTAAAGTTACTCTCAAGGTAGTGTCAGAGTTTCAGAGTTAATTTGACTCAAAATGGTGTAAATTCCACTGAAAGGAGTTGAATTTACACTGCAATGACTGCATCATTTTATATTCCGATGTAATTCCGACACTAGAGCTCATTGACTCCTCACAATGTTCAAAATACTCATCCTGGGTTAACTTTTTAGGGATAGGGGGCAGCATTTTCAAATTTGGATATATTTCGTGCCCATAGTGATCTGCCTCCTACTCTGTCCCAGATGCTAATATATGCATATTATTATTACTATTTGATACAAAACACTCTGAAGTTTCTAAAACTGTTTGAATTATGTCTGTGAGTATAACAGAACTCATATGGCAGGCAAACTTCCAAAGAGTAAAGGGAAATTCTGGGGGTGGTTGATGTTATACTTATCGTCTATTCACATCCCATTAAGATATGGATCTGTTCGCACTTCCTACGCCTTCCACTAGATGTCAACAGTCAGTAGAACGTGGAATGAAGCCTCTAGTGTGATGTGGGGCCGGATGGCAGCTATTTGAGTCAGTGGTCTGGCAGAATGCTAGTTCCTGGTTACGCGCATTACTCATGATATCGCCATTGTGTTCCGTTACTCTAGCTAGTAAAAGTAGCTAATTGGACACAAGTAATGGGACATTATCAAACAAAACAATGATTTATTGTGGAACTAGGATTCCTGGCACTGCATTCTGATGAAAGATCATCAAAGGTTAGGGAATATTTATGATGTAATTTCGTATTTCTGTTGACTCCAACATGGCGGAGAAATATTGTTACGTCTTAGCGCTGTTTTAGATTATTGCATGGTAGGCTTTTTTCGTAACGTTTAAAAAAAATCCAACACAGCTGTTGCATTAATTATTAATTAATTATATGTAAAACATGTATCTTTCGTCAAAGTTTATGATGAGTATTTCTGTTATCTGGCGTAGCTCGCTGTAATTACTCCAGATATTTTATAGGCATTTCTGAACATGGCGTCAATGTAAACCGAGATTTGTGGATATAAATATGCATATTATCGAACAAAACATAAATGTATTGTGAAACATGATGTCATATGAGTGTCATCTGATGAAGATTATCAAAGGTTAGTGATTAATTTTATCTCTAATTCTGCTTTTGTGACTCTGTCTTTGGGTGGGAAAATGGCTGTGTTTTTTTGGATTTGGTGGTGATCTAACAAATATATGTAGTGTTTTCGCTGTAAAACATTTTAAAAAATCAGACACGATGGGTAGATTAACAAGATGTTTATCTTTCATTTGCTGTATTGGACTTGTCAATGTGTGAAAGTTAAATATTCCCCCAAAATATTTTTGAATATCCTGCGCTACCTTTTCAGCGGAATGTTGGGGAGGGGGGGGGGGGGGGGGGGGTGGTGCTAGCAGAACCCCTAGTCATAAGATGTTAACAACAGTGTCCCGATGAGAGAGTATTTTCTGCCAGGTGAAATTGCGCCTCATTAGATCATTGTTGTGGACGTGTCCAAATAAATGTTGCTAGAAAACAGCTTAAACAAATGCAAATGCAGCTACTGTTGTTGTTCTGGCTGCACTGTTTGATGTGACTGTAAGGTAGCTGTAGTTGGCCAGATAGCAAGTAAGGTAGAAGAACGTGGCCAGCCAATATGGCAATGGAACATTTAGAATGAACGACTGGGTCGCGTCTCTCGCAACCAAAACGAAAGAATGAATGACCAGCCGGCTGGTGTAGCAGCCCTAGATTTGTGTTGGGACTATATCTTGTGGAAGGATGAAATAGTATGAATTAAAACAAGTTTGTCGGGTCTAACAACCTCCATGTCAATATATCCTCCATACACCGGCTTCGAGGGCATTATCACTGTGACTACACCGGGGCCACAGTGATATTACGCCATACCCCTTTGCTTCTGTATGGACACATCAACACTGAACAGGTCAAATTAACACCCCACACGACAATGGTATCAATGTAACCTGTTGGGTTTCTTTTTCTGGGCTTCGTTATTTACTTAACAAATAATGAATACGCTGAATGTGCACATATTAAATTAAGATATTTTAATTAGAATACAGCTATAGACAGAAGTCAAAGATCAAACATACAACTTATGTCTCTCCTGAGTTCTGCGAAATAGGAAAGCTCTAAGTTGCTTTAATATGCTTGCAGTCAAGTAATAGTAATGTAACTGCCTACGTCAACACGTTCTACTCATGAGACCAAGCCCATGCATATACAGATAAACAAACTTGCAGGAGAGAACAATAGTTCCAGTGTTTTCTAAGGGCTCAGCAGTAATTTTCCATTCCCCAAGTTGCTTTATAGTGGTATGTCTATCTTGTCTCTTATCTCTTTCACTCCCCTGCACGGTTCTGTGTCTATGAATCTCTTTTAGCCTTGAGGCGCTTTCTCACAGACACCCTGTTTTGACTGCAATAACTCACACATCTCTCAGACCGTTTCTCATAAGAGGCAGAGACTAGAAAAGGACTGTGGAACAATATTAAACCTTATAATGCATATATATGTATTGCTAATCTGTAGTCCAGGACCCTATAAATGTAGTGGAGGAGGGGTCTTATAGCCCTTCCCCTTCTATTGATACAACATAAGCATAATCAATTATTATAATACATCAATCATTTGGTGCAGCCCCTATCATGACCCCAAGGCGACCTCATCAAACCCTACTGAAACCTCACTATAAACATGATTTTGGGCATAGCCATGTTATTGAATTTTACACTGCAACATAAATCCATACATTTGAAAACAACTGTTACAAACTGACAATGGAAACACCTTTTCTCAGAAATAATAATCACAAACAATGAAGATTAATCCACCAACTCATCGATGATAATTATACTGTAAGAACCTTTAGTATTGTTTTATTATATTATGCATGGTTTTATGTTTCTTATACCTCACTGAGAGCAGAGACATAGTCATATGAAATATCTAAGGAGATGTGAAGGAGCTGTTGTTGTGCTGGGAATTATCACAGTTTTTCCCATTTGTGTTTTTTCATCAGAAATGATTACTTATGGGGACCTTCATGTGTGTGTAAAATATTACTGTTCTCAAATGTTTAATTGATCGACGTTAGATGTGTATGAATTTATTTTAGAAAAATGCTATACACCCATTGTTTAGCTGGAATGAAACGTTTGAGTCCTATATACAGTACAGTCAACAGTTTGGACATTCCTACTCATTCAAGGTTTTTTCTTCATTTTTACTATTTTCTACATTGTAGAATAGTTACCAAAAAAAAAAAAAGTGTTAAACCAATCTAAATGTATTTTAAATTTGAGATCCTTCAAAGTATCCACACTTTGCCTTGATGGCAGCTTTGCATAATCATAACCAGTATCATGAGGTCAAATAGCCCTTTCACAGCCTGGAGGTATGTTTTGGGTCATTTTCCTGTTGAAAAACAAGTCCCACTAAGCGCAACCCAGATGGGATGGCGTATCGCTGTGGTAGCCATGCTGGTTAAGTGTGCCTTGAATTCTAAATATATCACAGACACTGTCACCAGCAAAGCACCACCACACCATCACACCTCTTCCTCCATGCTTCATGGTGGAAACCACACATGCAGAGATTATTCCGTTCACCTACTCTGCGTCTCACAAAGACAAGGTGGTTGGAACCAAAGATCTGAGCATTTGGGTTGATGCTCAATATGTGTACTGCGGGGGTCTTGAACTCAGCCAGCCAAGTGTAATGGTTGTAAAGCCTGGAGAGTCTCTGAGCATCACCTGTAAGGTCTCTGGGTATTCTGTTAGTGATAGCAGCATAAGCTGTGTCACAGGTTGGGTTCGAAAGCCTGCAAGGAAAGCAATGGAGTGGATTTCCAATATATGGGGTAATGGAGATATCTACAAAATGATGCACTGAAAAACAAGTTCAGCATTTCAAAAGAGGCCTCCAGTAACTCTGTGTCTTTAAAAGAGCAGAGCCTGCAACCTGAAGACACAGCTGTGTATTACTGTGATCGCTACCCTCCACAGTGATACAAACCAGCACCAGACCTGAACAAATTCCCAGATACCCATGTGAGCATGATGCAAGCACAACATAATATACAGCTCCACAACAAGATATCAACATATTAAGACTAATGCTCAGTCTCAAAAATGGTCAAATTATAATTTAATAAGCTAACTTTACCAAAAGCATACATAATTAAAAGCTTTTCAGACATTTAAACTCCAAGTAAAAATGTTGTCCCCGTGTTGCTGATCTTCAACACATCGACCTAAAGCCATTATATATAGTCAACACATCATACTAAAGCCATTATATATAGTCAACACATCATACTAAAGCCATTATAGTCAACACATCATACTAAAGCCATTATAGTCAACACGTCTCATAAGTTGAATCTGAACTACAGAGAGAAGAACAAAGGACAGGGAGGAGAGAGAATAAAGGAATAGAGCAGAAGATCTCTCCCTGTCAGGATATTTAAACCTCTAGAGGGCGGTCTATGCAAAGTCTCCCTCCTGTTTATCCCTTTATAATCAGACACTCAGCCTTCTCATTATGTGGATTGATTCGGTAGCAAGCACAGCATATAACCTGACTATCACTGAACAATGAGGACTGTCTGGAGTTTAGTACTCATGGTGGTGTTTGTAAAAAGTAAGTTACAATATTCTGTGTTCACTATAATTAATGTTCCATCATTTTCAGTAATTTTTCAGAAGTCATTTGCTACAAATAGGTATATAGACATGTTTGAAGACATCACTGTTCATGTGTATGAATGTTTGCAATCTAAAGTGTTGAGTATTTCATTTCCACAGGTGTTCATGGTCAGATACTGACTGAGTCTGGACCAGTGGTTAAAAAGCCTGGAGAATCACACAAACTGACCTGTACAACCTCTGGGTTCACATTCAGTAACTTCTGGATGGCTTGGATCAGACAGACTCCTGGGAAAGGACTAGAATTTATGGCAGCACATTATAACAGCATAAATATTGCCTACTCCCAGTCTGTTCAGGGTCGGTTCACCATCTCTAGAGATGACAGCAAGCAGCAGGTGTATCTCCAGATGAACAGCCTGAAGACTGAAGACTCTGCTGTTTATTATTGTGCCAGAGACACAGTGACACAGGAGGCTGCAGCACCGTACAAAAACTGTTCAAACCTGATCACGGTATGAGAGGCAGTGACCCACATCTGTTGTTCAGACACACCCTCTATGAGAGAGCAGAAGGACTCAAAACTAATGAAAAAAACACTGATATCAATATTATCCTCATAAAATATTCCACACACATTACAACAGTGAAAAGCATATTATTTACATGAACCAAAATTCAACTTTACAGAATTTAGTTCATATTAGCCATTACATTTTGAGTATTTGTATCGGACAGAATCAAATTAATGTGATCAGCAAACATAAATATACTCAAACTAAAAACCGTAATGGACCAATTATATATCCCTGGGGAACTCCACAATAGATTCCCAAGAGGGGATGAGCAGTAAGAGATATATAATAATTGTTTTGTCCCACATAGGCAAATATTATTGTTTCTTAGATTTTCAGCACTGTATAAAAGATCAAACATGTCTAGTGTGAACTTGGCTGATGGAAAATCTGAAAAACAGATAGAAGAATGAAAGACAGGGGAGGGAGGGAACCAAGGAATAGAGCAGAAAATGGAAAACAGTCTAAAGTTTCCAAAACTGTCAAAATATTGTCTGTGAGTATAACAGAACTGATATTGCAGGGGAAACCCCGAGGAAAATCCAATCAGGAAGTGCCGTTTATTTTGAAACCGTTGTGTTCCTATGCAACCCTATTGGCCATTGTAAGGGATATCAACAAGATTCCTTTTTCTACGTATTCCCTCAGGTGTCTACAGCATTTTGACGTAGTTTCACGCCTTTATGTTGAAGAATGAGCGTAAACGACTACATTGCGTAAGTGGCCAGCTGAGGGCTCTCAGAGTGATTCTTGCGTAAAGGACAGAGGTAGTCATTTTTCCTCTCGCTCCTACTGAAAAGCCAATTGTCCCGGTTGATATTTATCGAATAGATATTTGAAAAACACCTTGAGGATTGATATTTGCCATGTTTCTGTCAATATTATGGATATAATTTGGACATTTTTCCGCCGTTGTCATGACCGCTATTTCCGGTGGATTTCTCAACATAACGTGACCAACAAACGGAGGTATTTTGGGTATAAAAATAATCTTTATGGAACAAAAGGAACATTTGCTGTCTAACTGGGAGTCTCGTCAGTGAAAACATCCGAAGATCATCAAAGGTAAACGGTTAATTTGATTGCTTTTCTGATTTTCGTGACCAAGCTTCCTGCAGCTAGCTGGACATAATGCTATGCTAGGTTATCGATAAACTTACACAAACTCTTGTCTTGCTTTGGCTGTGAAGCATCATTTCAAAATCTGAGATGACAGGGTGATTAACAAAAGGCTAAGCTGTGTTTCACAATATTTCACTTGTGATTTTCATGAATATGAACATTTTCTAGTGATATTTATGTCCGCTGCGTTATGCTAATTAGTGTGAGGCGATGATTACGCTCCCGCATGCAGGATGGGTAGTATCAAGAAGTTAATGTGAGTCTGGAATGAGAGTTTACAGTCTAACCAGACACCTAGGTATTTTATATAACCTTTATTTAACTAGGCAAGTCAGTTAAGAACAAATTCTTATTTTAAATGATAGCCTAGGAACAGTGGGTTAACTGACTTGTTCAGGGGCAGAACAACAGATTTGTACCTTGTCAGCTCAAGGATTTGATCTTGCAACCATTTCGGTTAGTAGTCCAATGCTCTAACCACAAGGCTACGCTGACGCCCCAACTATTTGTAGTTGTCCACATATTTTAAGTCAGAACCATCCAGAGTAGTGATGCTGGACGGATGGGGAGGTGTGGGCAGCGATCGGTTGAAAAGCATGCATTTAGTTCTGCTTGCATTTAATAACAGTTGGAGGCCATGGAAGGAGAGTTGTATGGCATTGAAGCTCGTCTGGAGGTTATTTAACACAGTGTCCAAAGAAGGGCCAGAAGTATACAGAATGGTGTCGTCTGCGTAGAGGTGGATCAGAGAATCACCAACAGCAAGAGTGACATCATTGATGTATACAGAGAAAAGAGTTGGCCCGAGAATTGAACCCTGTGGCACCCCCATAGAGACTGCCAGAGGTTCAGACAACAAGCTCTCCGATTTGACATACTGAACTCTGCCTGAGAAGTAGTTGGTGAACCAGTCATTTGAGAAACCAAAGCTGTTGAGTCTGTCGATAAAAATGTGGTGATTGACAGAGTCGAAAGCCTTGGCCAGATCGATGAAGACAACTGCACAGTATTGTCTCTTATCGATGGCGGTTATGATTTAGTTTAGGACCTTGAGCGAGGCTGAGGTGCACCCATGACCAGCTCAGAAACCAGATTGCATAGCGGAGAAGGTACGGTGGAAATTGAATTGGTCGGTGATCTGTTTGTTAACTTGGCTTTCGAAGACCTTAGAAAGGCAGGGCAGGATAGATATAGGTCTGTAACAGTTTGGGACTAGAGTGTCTCCCCCTTTGAAAAGGGGGTTGCCCGCTGCAGCTTTTCAATCTTTGGGGATCCCAGACGATACGAAAGGTTGAACAGGCTAGTAATAGGGGTTGCAACAATTGCGTCGGATCATTTTAGAAAGAGAGGGTCCAGATTGTCTAGCCCGGCTGATTTGTAGGGGTCCAGATTTTGCAGCTCTTTCAGAACATCAGCTATCTGGATTTGGGTGAAGGAGAAATGGGGGAGGTTGGGCAAGTTGCTGTGGGGTGTGCAGGGCTGTTGACCAGGTTAGGGGTAGCCAGGTGAAAAGCATGGCCAGTCATAGAGAAATGCTTATTGAAATCTTAAATTATCGTGGATTTATCAGTGATGACAGTGTTTCCTAGCCTCAGTGCAGTGGGCAGCTGGGAGGAGGTGCTCTTATTCTCCATGGACTTTACAGTGTCCGAGAACTTGTTGGAGTTTGTGCTACAGGATGCACATTTCTGTTTGAAAAAGCTAGCCTTTGCTTTCTTAATAATGGGAATTGATGGAAATTGATGTAAAATATATCACTAGCCACTTTAAACAATGCTACTTAATATAATGTTTACATACCCTACATTACTCATCTCATATGTAAATACTGTACTCGATACCATCTACTGCATCTTGCCTATGCAGTTCTGTACCATCACTCATTCATATATCTTTATGTACATATTCTTTATCCCTTTACACTTGTCGGGAGATGGGGCGTCCGGAGCCGGGGGTGCCGAAGGTGGAGAGAGGAGACCACTCCTCTCCCATCGGTCCATTCTCTCCATTACTTGATCCATCACGGAACCGATCCGATGGAGGACGGTGGTGTGGTGGAGAACCCGTTCCTCCATCGATGGGAGAGGGTTGGCTGCTGCTCCTGCTGACTCCATTCAATCTTTAGGTGCGGGATTCTGTAATGCTCCGGGTGTCGTGGGTGTGGAGTCAAACGCAGGAGACAGAGAGTGCAATGCTGTGCTTCTTTCATTGCTTTCTTTTTCTTCTTTTTTTCATTTTTTTTTTCAGGCTGTAACACAACAAAATGTGGAATAAGACAAGGGATATGAATAATATCTGAGGGCACTGTAATTGTCATGGTGATGTCCATACACAGTAAGTAAAGCATTACATGGTGACTGAATAATGTCTGAGTATCATGGTCAAAGTCTGTATTAGTGTAAATACCACATCTTCAACTGAATGTTTAAATGTTTTTGTTTTGCAGGTGTTTGTTCTGATATCAGACTGGATCAGTCTCCTTCTCAGGCGAAACGACCTGCAGACACAATTAAATTGTCCTGTTCAATCTTTGTTTATTCAATGACTAGATCTGCAATTCACTGGATAAGGCAGAAACCAGGGAAAGTACTGGAGTGGATCGGGAGAATGAAGAATGGTTCAGGCACAGATGTTATCCACGCAGATGTTATCAGTCATCCTGACTGAGGATGTCTCCACAAGCACACAGTTCTTAGAGGCCAAGAGTTTGAGAGCAGAGGACTCTGCTGTTTATTATTGTGCTCAACAGACACTGACTGGAGATGGTGAAGCAGTTATACAAAAACCCCAACACCGCCTAACAATATGGCTAGCTGGTGTACTACTTCCTCTCTTTGTGTCACACTAGAATAATGCTGTGTATAGCATTACTGTAAAGAATACAATAACAATATCACAAAGAACTACACAATAAAAGGGTCCACACTCATAGTGTTAAAGTTACTCTCAAGGTAGTGTCAGAGTTTCAGAGTTAATTTGACTCAAAATGGTGTAAATTCCACTGAAAGGAGTTGAATTTACACTGCAATGACTGCATCATTTTATATTCCGATGTAATTCCGACACTAGAGCTCATTGACTCCTCACAATGTTCAAAATACTCATCCTGGGTTAACTTTTTAGGGATAGGGGGCAGCATTTTCAAATTTGGATATATTTCGTGCCCATAGTGATCTGCCTCCTACTCTGTCCCAGATGCTAATATATGCATATTATTATTACTATTTGATACAAAACACTCTGAAGTTTCTAAAACTGTTTGAATTATGTCTGTGAGTATAACAGAACTCATATGGCAGGCAAACTTCCAAAGAGTAAAGGGAAATTCTGGGGGTGGTTGATGTTATACTTATCGTCTATTCACATCCCATTAAGATATGGATCTGTTCGCACTTCCTACGCCTTCCACTAGATGTCAACAGTCAGTAGAACGTGGAATGAAGCCTCTAGTGTGATGTGGGGCCGGATGGCAGCTATTTGAGTCAGTGGTCTGGCAGAATGCTAGTTCCTGGTTACGCGCATTACTCATGATATCGCCATTGTGTTCCGTTACTCTAGCTAGTAAAAGTAGCTAATTGGACACAAGTAATGGGACATTATCAAACAAAACAATGATTTATTGTGGAACTAGGATTCCTGGCACTGCATTCTGATGAAAGATCATCAAAGGTTAGGGAATATTTATGATGTAATTTCGTATTTCTGTTGACTCCAACATGGCGGAGAAATATTGTTACGTCTTAGCGCTGTTTTAGATTATTGCATGGTAGGCTTTTTTCGTAACGTTTAAAAAAAATCCAACACAGCTGTTGCATTAATTATTAATTAATTATATGTAAAACATGTATCTTTCGTCAAAGTTTATGATGAGTATTTCTGTTATCTGGCGTAGCTCGCTGTAATTACTCCAGATATTTTATAGGCATTTCTGAACATGGCGTCAATGTAAACCGAGATTTGTGGATATAAATATGCATATTATCGAACAAAACATAAATGTATTGTGAAACATGATGTCATATGAGTGTCATCTGATGAAGATTATCAAAGGTTAGTGATTAATTTTATCTCTAATTCTGCTTTTGTGACTCTGTCTTTGGGTGGGAAAATGGCTGTGTTTTTTTGGATTTGGTGGTGATCTAACAAATATATGTAGTGTTTTCGCTGTAAAACATTTTTAAAAATCAGACACGATGGGTAGATTAACAAGATGTTTATCTTTCATTTGCTGTATTGGACTTGTCAATGTGTGAAAGTTAAATATTCCCCCAAAATATTTTTGAATATCCTGCGCTACCTTTTCAGCGGAATGTTGGGGAGGGGGGGGGGGGGGGGGGGGTGGTGGTGCTAGCAGAACCCCTAGTCCAAAGAGTAAAGGGAAATTCTGGGGGTGGTTGATGTTATACTTATCGTCTATTCACATCCCATTAAGATATGGATCTGTTCGCACTTCCTACGCCTTCCACTAGATGTCAACAGTCAGTAGAACGTGGAATGAAGCCTCTAGTGTGATGTGGGGCCGGATGGCAGCTATTTGAGTCAGTGGTCTGGCAGAATGCTAGTTCCTGGTTACGCGCATTACTCATGATATCGCCATTGTGTTCCGTTACTCTAGCTAGTAAAAGTAGCTAATTGGACACAAGTAATGGGACATTATCAAACAAAACAATGATTTATTGTGGAACTAGGATTCCTGGCACTGCATTCTGATGAAAGATCATCAAAGGTTAGGGAATATTTATGATGTAATTTCGTATTTCTGTTGACTCCAACATGGCGGAGAAATATTGTTACGTCTTAGCGCTGTTTTAGATTATTGCATGGTAGGCTTTTTTCGTAACGTTTAAAAAAAATCCAACACAGCTGTTGCATTAATTATTAATTAATTATATGTAAAACATGTATCTTTCGTCAAAGTTTATGATGAGTATTTCTGTTATCTGGCGTAGCTCGCTGTAATTACTCCAGATATTTTATAGGCATTTCTGAACATGGCGTCAATGTAAACCGAGATTTGTGGATATAAATATGCATATTATCGAACAAAACATAAATGTATTGTGAAACATGATGTCATATGAGTGTCATCTGATGAAGATTATCAAAGGTTAGTGATTAATTTTATCTCTAATTCTGCTTTTGTGACTCTGTCTTTGGGTGGGAAAATGGCTGTGTTTTTTTGGATTTGGTGGTGATCTAACAAATATATGTAGTGTTTTCGCTGTAAAACATTTTTAAAAATCAGACACGATGGGTAGATTAACAAGATGTTTATCTTTCATTTGCTGTATTGGACTTGTCAATGTGTGAAAGTTAAATATTCCCCCAAAATATTTTTGAATATCCTGCGCTACCTTTTCAGCGGAATGTTGGGGAGGGGGGGGGGGGGGGGGGGTGGTGGTGCTAGCAGAACCCCTAGTCATAAGATGTTAACAACAGTGTCCCGATGAGAGAGTATTTTCTGCCAGGTGAAATTGCGCCTCATTAGATCATTGTTGTGGACGTGTCCAAATAAATGTTGCTAGAAAACAGCTTAAACAAATGCAAATGCAGCTACTGTTGTTGTTCTGGCTGCACTGTTTGATGTGACTGTAAGGTAGCTGTAGTTGGCCAGATAGCAAGTAAGGTAGAAGAACGTGGCCAGCCAATATGGCAATGGAACATTTAGAATGAACGACTGGGTCGCGTCTCTCGCAACCAAAACGAAAGAATGAATGACCAGCCGGCTGGTGTAGCAGCCCTAGATTTGTGTTGGGACTATATCTTGTGGAAGGATGAAATAGTATGAATTAAAACAAGTTTGTCGGGTCTAACAACCTCCATGTCAATATATCCTCCATACACCGGCTTCGAGGGCATTATCACTGTGACTACACCGGGGCCACAGTGATATTACGCCATACCCCTTTGCTTCTGTATGGACACATCAACACTGAACAGGTCAAATTAACACCCCACACGACAATGGTATCAATGTAACCTGTTGGGTTTCTTTTTCTGGGCTTCGTTATTTACTTAACAAATAATGAATACGCTGAATGTGCACATATTAAATTAAGATATTTTAATTAGAATACAGCTATAGACAGAAGTCAAAGATCAAACATACAACTTATGTCTCTCCTGAGTTCTGCGAAATAGGAAAGCTCTAAGTTGCTTTAATATGCTTGCAGTCAAGTAATAGTAATGTAACTGCCTACGTCAACACGTTCTACTCATGAGACCAAGCCCATGCATATACAGATAAACAAACTTGCAGGAGAGAACAATAGTTCCAGTGTTTTCTAAGGGCTCAGCAGTAATTTTCCATTCCCCAAGTTGCTTTATAGTGGTATGTCTATCTTGTCTCTTATCTCTTTCACTCCCCTGCACGGTTCTGTGTCTATGAATCTCTTTTAGCCTTGAGGCGCTTTCTCACAGACACCCTGTTTTGACTGCAATAACTCACACATCTCTCAGACCGTTTCTCATAAGAGGCAGAGACTAGAAAAGGACTGTGGAACAATATTAAACCTTATAATGCATATATATGTATTGCTAATCTGTAGTCCAGGACCCTATAAATGTAGTGGAGGAGGGGTCTTATAGCCCTTCCCCTTCTATTGATACAACATAAGCATAATCAATTATTATAATACATCAATCATTTGGTGCAGCCCCTATCATGACCCCAAGGCGACCTCATCAAACCCTACTGAAACCTCACTATAAACATGATTTTGGGCATAGCCATGTTATTGAATTTTACACTGCAACATAAATCCATACATTTGAAAACAACTGTTACAAACTGACAATGGAAACACCTTTTCTCAGAAATAATAATCACAAACAATGAAGATTAATCCACCAACTCATCGATGATAATTATACTGTAAGAACCTTTAGTATTGTTTTATTATATTATGCATGGTTTTATGTTTCTTATACCTCACTGAGAGCAGAGACATAGTCATATGAAATATCTAAGGAGATGTGAAGGAGCTGTTGTTGTGCTGGGAATTATCACAGTTTTTCCCATTTGTGTTTTTTCATCAGAAATGATTACTTATGGGGACCTTCATGTGTGTGTAAAATATTACTGTTCTCAAATGTTTAATTGATCGACGTTAGATGTGTATGAATTTATTTTAGAAAAATGCTATACACCCATTGTTTAGCTGGAATGAAACGTTTGAGTCCTATATACAGTACAGTCAACAGTTTGGACATTCCTACTCATTCAAGGTTTTTTCTTCATTTTTACTATTTTCTACATTGTAGAATAGTTACCAAAAAAAAAAAAAGTGTTAAACCAATCTAAATGTATTTTAAATTTGAGATCCTTCAAAGTATCCACACTTTGCCTTGATGGCAGCTTTGCATAATCATAACCAGTATCATGAGGTCAAATAGCCCTTTCACAGCCTGGAGGTATGTTTTGGGTCATTTTCCTGTTGAAAAACAAGTCCCACTAAGCGCAACCCAGATGGGATGGCGTATCGCTGTGGTAGCCATGCTGGTTAAGTGTGCCTTGAATTCTAAATATATCACAGACACTGTCACCAGCAAAGCACCACCACACCATCACACCTCTTCCTCCATGCTTCATGGTGGAAACCACACATGCAGAGATTATTCCGTTCACCTACTCTGCGTCTCACAAAGACAAGGTGGTTGGAACCAAAGATCTGAGCATTTGGGTTGATGCTCAATATGTGTACTGCGGGGGTCTTGAACTCAGCCAGCCAAGTGTAATGGTTGTAAAGCCTGGAGAGTCTCTGAGCATCACCTGTAAGGTCTCTGGGTATTCTGTTAGTGATAGCAGCATAAGCTGTGTCACAGGTTGGGTTCGAAAGCCTGCAAGGAAAGCAATGGAGTGGATTTCCAATATATGGGGTAATGGAGATATCTACAAAATGATGCACTGAAAAACAAGTTCAGCATTTCAAAAGAGGCCTCCAGTAACTCTGTGTCTTTAAAAGAGCAGAGCCTGCAACCTGAAGACACAGCTGTGTATTACTGTGATCGCTACCCTCCACAGTGATACAAACCAGCACCAGACCTGAACAAATTCCCAGATACCCATGTGAGCATGATGCAAGCACAACATAATATACAGCTCCACAACAAGATATCAACATATTAAGACTAATGCTCAGTCTCAAAAATGGTCAAATTATAATTTAATAAGCTAACTTTACCAAAAGCATACATAATTAAAAGCTTTTCAGACATTTAAACTCCAAGTAAAAATGTTGTCCCCGTGTTGCTGATCTTCAACACATCGACCTAAAGCCATTATATATAGTCAACACATCATACTAAAGCCATTATATATAGTCAACACATCATACTAAAGCCATTATAGTCAACACATCATACTAAAGCCATTATAGTCAACACGTCTCATAAGTTGAATCTGAACTACAGAGAGAAGAACAAAGGACAGGGAGGAGAGAGAATAAAGGAATAGAGCAGAAGATCTCTCCCTGTCAGGATATTTAAACCTCTAGAGGGCGGTCTATGCAAAGTCTCCCTCCCGTTTATCCCTTTATAATCAGACACTCAGCCTTCTCATTATGTGGATTGATTCGGTAGCAAGCACAGCATATAACCTGACTATCACTGAACAATGAGGACTGTCTGGAGTTTAGTACTCATGGTGGTGTTTGTAAAAAGTAAGTTACAATATTCTGTGTTCACTATAATTAATGTTCCATCATTTTCAGTAATTTTTCAGAAGTCATTTGCTACAAATAGGTATATAGACATGTTTGAAGACATCACTGTTCATGTGTATGAATGTTTGCAATCTAAAGTGTTGAGTATTTCATTTCCACAGGTGTTCATGGTCAGATACTGACTGAGTCTGGACCAGTGGTTAAAAAGCCTGGAGAATCACACAAACTGACCTGTACAACCTCTGGGTTCACATTCAGTAACTTCTGGATGGCTTGGATCAGACAGACTCCTGGGAAAGGACTAGAATTTATGGCAGCACATTATAACAGCATAAATATTGCCTACTCCCAGTCTGTTCAGGGTCGGTTCACCATCTCTAGAGATGACAGCAAGCAGCAGGTGTATCTCCAGATGAACAGCCTGAAGACTGAAGACTCTGCTGTTTATTATTGTGCCAGAGACACAGTGACACAGGAGGCTGCAGCACCGTACAAAAACTGTTCAAACCTGATCACGGTATGAGAGGCAGTGACCCACATCTGTTGTTCAAACACACCCTCTATGAGAGAGCAGAAGGACTCAAAACTAATGAAAAAAACACTGATATCAATATTATCCTCATAAAATATTCCACACACATTACAACAGTGAAAAGCATATTATTTACATGAACCAAAATTCAACTTTACAGAATTTAGTTCATATTAGCCATTACATTTTGAGTATTTGTATCGGACAGAATCAAATTAATGTGATCAGCAAACATAAATATACTCAAACTAAAAACCGTAATGGACCAATTATATATCCCTGGGGAACTCCACAATAGATTCCCAAGAGGGGATGAGCAGTAAGAGATATATAATAATTGTTTTGTCCCACATAGGCAAATATTATTGTTTCTTAGATTTTCAGCACTGTATAAAAGATCAAACATGTCTAGTGTGAACTTGGCTGATGGAAAATCTGAAAAACAGATAGAAGAATGAAAGACAGGGGAGGGAGGGAACCAAGGAATAGAGCAGAAAATGGAAAACAGTCTAAAGTTTCCAAAACTGTCAAAATATTGTCTGTGAGTATAACAGAACTGATATTGCAGGGGAAACCCCGAGGAAAATCCAATCAGGAAGTGCCGTTTATTTTGAAACCGTTGTGTTCCTATGCAACCCTATTGGCCATTGTAAGGGATATCAACAAGATTCCTTTTTCTACGTATTCCCTCAGGTGTCTACAGCATTTTGACGTAGTTTCACGCCTTTATGTTGAAGAATGAGCGTAAACGACTACATTGCGTAAGTGGCCAGCTGAGGGCTCTCAGAGTGATTCTTGCGTAAAGGACAGAGGTAGTCATTTTTCCTCTCGCTCCTACTGAAAAGCCAATTGTCCCGGTTGATATTTATCGAATAGATATTTGAAAAACACCTTGAGGATTGATATTTGCCATGTTTCTGTCAATATTATGGATATAATTTGGACATTTTTCCGCCGTTGTCATGACCGCTATTTCCGGTGGATTTCTCAACATAACGTGACCAACAAACGGAGGTATTTTGGGTATAAAAATAATCTTTATGGAACAAAAGGAACATTTGCTGTCTAACTGGGAGTCTCGTCAGTGAAAACATCCGAAGATCATCAAAGGTAAACGGTTAATTTGATTGCTTTTCTGATTTTCGTGACCAAGCTTCCTGCAGCTAGCTGGACATAATGCTATGCTAGGTTATCGATAAACTTACACAAACTCTTGTCTTGCTTTGGCTGTGAAGCATCATTTCAAAATCTGAGATGACAGGGTGATTAACAAAAGGCTAAGCTGTGTTTCACAATATTTCACTTGTGATTTTCATGAATATGAACATTTTCTAGTGATATTTATGTCCGCTGCGTTATGCTAATTAGTGTGAGGCGATGATTACGCTCCCGCATGCAGGATGGGTAGTATCAAGAAGTTAATGTGAGTCTGGAATGAGAGTTTACAGTCTAACCAGACACCTAGGTATTTTATATAACCTTTATTTAACTAGGCAAGTCAGTTAAGAACAAATTCTTATTTTAAATGATAGCCTAGGAACAGTGGGTTAACTGACTTGTTCAGGGGCAGAACAACAGATTTGTACCTTGTCAGCTCAAGGATTTGATCTTGCAACCATTTCGGTTAGTAGTCCAATGCTCTAACCACAAGGCTACGCTGACGCCCCAACTATTTGTAGTTGTCCACATATTTTAAGTCAGAACCATCCAGAGTAGTGATGCTGGACGGATGGGGAGGTGTGGGCAGCGATCGGTTGAAAAGCATGCATTTAGTTCTGCTTGCATTTAATAACAGTTGGAGGCCATGGAAGGAGAGTTGTATGGCATTGAAGCTCGTCTGGAGGTTATTTAACACAGTGTCCAAAGAAGGGCCAGAAGTATACAGAATGGTGTCGTCTGCGTAGAGGTGGATCAGAGAATCACCAACAGCAAGAGTGACATCATTGATGTATACAGAGAAAAGAGTTGGCCCGAGAATTGAACCCTGTGGCACCCCCATAGAGACTGCCAGAGGTTCAGACAACAAGCTCTCCGATTTGACATACTGAACTCTGCCTGAGAAGTAGTTGGTGAACCAGTCATTTGAGAAACCAAAGCTGTTGAGTCTGTCGATAAAAATGTGGTGATTGACAGAGTCGAAAGCCTTGGCCAGATCGATGAAGACAACTGCACAGTATTGTCTCTTATCGATGGCGGTTATGATTTAGTTTAGGACCTTGAGCGAGGCTGAGGTGCACCCATGACCAGCTCAGAAACCAGATTGCATAGCGGAGAAGGTACGGTGGAAATTGAATTGGTCGGTGATCTGTTTGTTAACTTGGCTTTCGAAGACCTTAGAAAGGCAGGGCAGGATAGATATAGGTCTGTAACAGTTTGGGACTAGAGTGTCTCCCCCTTTGAAAAGGGGGTTGCCCGCTGCAGCTTTTCAATCTTTGGGGATCCCAGACGATACGAAAGGTTGAACAGGCTAGTAATAGGGGTTGCAACAATTGCGTCGGATCATTTTAGAAAGAGAGGGTCCAGATTGTCTAGCCCGGCTGATTTGTAGGGGTCCAGATTTTGCAGCTCTTTCAGAACATCAGCTATCTGGATTTGGGTGAAGGAGAAATGGGGGAGGTTGGGCAAGTTGCTGTGGGGTGTGCAGGGCTGTTGACCAGGTTAGGGGTAGCCAGGTGAAAAGCATGGCCAGTCATAGAGAAATGCTTATTGAAATCTTAAATTATCGTGGATTTATCAGTGATGACAGTGTTTCCTAGCCTCAGTGCAGTGGGCAGCTGGGAGGAGGTGCTCTTATTCTCCATGGACTTTACAGTGTCCGAGAACTTGTTGGAGTTTGTGCTACAGGATGCACATTTCTGTTTGAAAAAGCTAGCCTTTGCTTTCTTAATAATGGGAATTGATGGAAATTGATGTAAAATATATCACTAGCCACTTTAAACAATGCTACTTAATATAATGTTTACATACCCTACATTACTCATCTCATATGTAAATACTGTACTCGATACCATCTACTGCATCTTGCCTATGCAGTTCTGTACCATCACTCATTCATATATCTTTATGTACATATTCTTTATCCCTTTACACTTGTCGGGAGATGGGGCGTCCGGAGCCGGGGGTGCCGAAGGTGGAGAGAGGAGACCACTCCTCTCCCATCGGTCCATTCTCTCCATTACTTGATCCATCGCGGAACCGATCCGATGGAGGACGGTGGTGTGGTGGAGAACCCGTTCCTCCATCGATGGGAGAGGGTTGGCTGCTGCTCCTGCTGACTCCATTCAATCTTTAGGTGCGGGATTCTGTAATGCTCCGGGTGTCGTGGGTGTGGAGTCAAACGCAGGAGACAGAGAGTGCAATGCTGTGCTTCTTTCATTGCTTTCTTTTTCTTCTTTTTTTCATTTTTTTTTTCAGGCTGTAACACAACAAAATGTGGAATAAGACAAGGGATATGAATAATATCTGAGGGCACTGTAATTGTCATGGTGATGTCCATACACAGTAAGTAAAGCATTACATGGTGACTGAATAATGTCTGAGTATCATGGTCAAAGTCTATATTAGTGTAAATACCACATCTTCAACTGAATGTTTAAATGTTTTTGTTTTGCAGGTGTTTGTTCTGATATCAGACTGGATCAGTCTCCTTCTCAGGCGAAACGACCTGCAGACACAATTAAATTGTCCTGTTCAATCTTTGTTTATTCAATGACTAGATCTACAATTCACTGGATAAGGCAGAAACCAGGGAAAGTACTGGAGTGGATCGGGAGAATGAAGAATGGTTCAGGCACAGATGTTATCCATGCAGACTCCCTGAAAAGCTTATTCATCCTGACTGAGGATGTCTCCACAAGCACACAGTTCTTAGAGGCCAAGAGTTTGAGAGCAGAGGACTCTGCTGTTTATTATTGTGCTCAACAGACACTGACTGGAGATGGTGAAGCAGTTATACAAAAACCCCAACACCGCCTAACAATATGGCTAGCTGGTGTACTACTTCCTCTCTTTGCTTTACAGTAATGCTGTGTATAGCATTACTGTAAAGAATACAATAACAATATCACAAAGAACTACACAATTTAAAGGGTCCAGCCTCTAACATTCAAACTACCTCTTTCTTGCCTAGTCTGGTCAAGCTTTCTTGATGTCACATAAAAAAAAATCATAAACAAAGTATTCAGAACATATGAACCTGTTCCTCATCTCTGAATTCTCTATTTAATCTCTGTGTGATCTTCCCACCCTGTGAGGAGGAGTCAATGCAAAACTCTGATCTCTTTATATGGTCCCCATATCCTTGATTAGTAACTGTATAAGTGTGCCCTTTGTTCACCATTGTCTTGTCTATTATTGTTCCATTGTCCGTTGGTCGTGTGAGTAACTGTGCTTGTTTTGGCTCTCGTGCTGCATGTTGTGCGTTTGTGTTTTCGGGTCACGTCCCGTGTATTTATTACAGATCTCGCCACGTGTATTAGAGGTACTCCTCGCTCTTTGTTTGGGTTCAACCCTGTGTTTTGTATACATGTTTGTTTGATCTTTGTCCCTGTGCCTTTACATGTGACGCTGTCATTTGGTTGAAATATAAAACCATATTACACATTTCTGCAACTGTCTCCTGACCCTTCATACCAACGAGACATCCATCACTACTTATCTCACTGCAGAGTGGAGGAGAAGGACTGACGACTAGACTGAGTGTTACACTGATCATAGTCTAACATGTTTAACAAAGATGACATAATAGGGATACATGCTACTTTAAAACACTTTGTTTTTACTTTCAACAGATGGTTGTGTGTACTTAAAAGCTTTTGTTCAAGTTTGAAATACTCTATTTTTATCAACAGGTGTTCAGGGTGAGATACTGAGTCTGGCCCCATGGTTAAACAGACTGGATAATCCCACCAAATGACATGTACAGCCTCTGGTTTAGATATAAACAACGACTGGATGACGTGGAACAGACAGGCTCCTGGGAAAGGAGTGGGTTGCAATTATTACTGGCAGTGATGGTGGCATCACTTACTAATCCCAGTAAGTTCAGGGTTGATTCACCATCTCCAGTGACAATAGCAAGCTGCATCTCCAGATGAACAGTCTGAAGACTGAAGACTCCTCTGTTTATTATTGTGCCAGAGACAGTGACACGGGAAACTGCAGCACCGTACAAAAACTGATCAAGCACATCTCTCATTCGTAGAGTCAAATGTGATGTGATACACACAAACTGAGGATCCAGCATAAATTCCAAGTGTAGTCTAAGCATACCATTCATCATCAAGCTCAATGCAGTTTAAACACTACTCTGGCCATGTTCTGTTAGTCAGTCAATATCTTTCAAAAGGAGACACCATGTGTACATTTAACCATTTATTCGAAAAGATTACAATGCATAGTCTTGGCGTTAGGCTCTGCTCCTTCAGGGTATCTAACTGCCAGAGTGAAGCATCATATGAAGATGATAATAGAACTACAGGCAGTGAGTACGATATGCTATATCAAATCCCCTGAAGGAAGAAACAGAACCCACAGGTGGAGGCTGGGGTGGGGATGGGATATCAGAAAGAGCAAGCATAAAGAGTAACAGCTAGTTACAGCAGGAGAGCAGCAAGAGACACCAGCGCATGGGAGTGTTGACATCTGACTTATAGTGTAGGAAGCATGTGTAGAACTGGTCAACTTAAATATACCGCATGTAATTAGATTGTGAATCCAATTGGTGTAATATATGCTGAAGCAATCAGCTAAAGCCACCACAATCTGGTTTCCCTTCTGAACTGGCTCTGCTTGATATATTTTTGATGACATCTTATTCACATTCACCTGTATATGAGCCTAATCCAATTCAGAGTTTGAATTACTGGTAGGTTTAAATTAATGTCCTCATTGAGCATACTGAAATATACAATGGAAAAAAATAAAAACGCAAGATGTAAAGTGTTGGTCCCATGTTTAATAAGCTGAAATGAAAGATCCCATCACAGTAAAAATAAAAGTGTTAATTTAACTCCTGTAGATTTGAATTCAACACTGTTTCAGATAACATTTGGTCCCAGTCTACATAGTGTTAAAGTTACTCTCAAGGTAGTGTCAGAGTTTCAGAGTTAATTTGACTCAAAATGGTGTAAATTCCACTGAAATGAGTTGAATTTACACTGCAATGACTGCATAATTTTATATTCCGATGTAATTCCGACACTAGAGCTCATTGACTCCTCACAATGTTCAAAATACTCATCCTGGGTTAAAATAAGTCAACACTGTACTCAGTCACTCAATTCACAAAATAATTCAATGTTCATTTCTCTACCATAAACTGCATCCCATGTCGATTAAGAGAATTTGGCAGTACGTCGAAACGGCCTCACAACTGCAGACCTCGAGTTTGGCGTCGTGTGGGTGAGCGGTTTGTTGATGTCAACGTTGTGAACAAAATGCCCCATGGTGGCAGTGTGGTTATTGTATGGGCAGGCATAATCTACGGACAACAAACATAATTGCATTTTATTGATGGAGATACCGTGACGAGATCCTAAGTCCCATTGTCGTGCCATTCATCTGCCGCCATCACCTCATGTTTCCGCATAATAACACAGCTCCAAGTCGCAAGGATCTGTACATGTAATGGAAGCTGAAAATGACCCAGTTCTTCCAACGCCTGCATAATCACCAGACATGTCACCCAGTGAACACGTTTGGGACGCACTTGGCCGATGTGTACGACAGCGTGTTCCAGTTCCAGCCGCTTCGTACAGCCATTGAAGAGGTGTGGGACATCATTCCACAGACCTAGGGCTGTGGCGGTCACAAAATGTTGTCAAGAAAATAACTGTCTCACAGTAAATGATCGTGAATTGATATAAACACATTTAGCATCTCCTGGCTTCCATACAAGCCACCGATGCAGACCTTTGGAACATCTACATTTCTACAAGTCTAATGAATTCATGTAATAAATCCCACACCATCACAATGAATCCATTATTTATTTTAGACAGGTCTAAAGAAGCATGATATGAAGAAAATGTAGTCTGTTCCAGATGAACAGAATAGCATACTTTGAGTTTTTCTTGTTAGGTCCTGATCTGGCCATGCCAAATGGCTGTGGGCTACACTAGTTCATTTAGCAGACAAGATTTGTTTAGAATTATGTGGTATTATTTTATAGTATGAAGAATACAATTGAACAAAGCTGAATTAAATAGAAAGGATATTTTCTCCAAACGATTTGAGGGAGTGCACACATGCGGCTATTCTGTTATATGATTAACAAAGAAATAGCTATTCCTATATGCTTAACTTCTTGCGGATCAGTGGGACGCTTCTTGTGGAGCAGTGGGACCTCGCCAACATCCGGTGAAATTGCAGAGCGCGAAATTCAAAATAAAAAATGTGTAATATTAAACATTCATGAAAATAGAAGTGTCATACATCAGTTAAAAGCTTAACTTCTTATTAATCCAGCCGCTTTGTCAGATTTCAAAAACGCTTTACAACAAAAGCATACCATGCGATTATCTGAGGACAGCGCCCCAGGAACAAAAGCATTAAAAACATTTTCCAAACAAGCAGAGGCGTCACAGAAGTCAGAAATAGCGATGAAATCGCTCTGTTTGCAATCCCAATGGTCCCAGTTACATCACAAATTTTCGTTTTGTTTGATAAAGTCGTTCTTTATATCCCAAAAAGTCTGTTTAGTTGGCACGCTTTATTCAGTAATCCACCGGTTTCACTCGTTCAAAATTCATAAGAAGACCTTTGGCGAAGACTTTTGGAGGATGGCCTGGTTTCACGAAGGGCAGCAAAGAAGCCACTTCTCTCCAGGAAAAACATCAGGGTAGATGGATATTCTGCAAAAGTTACAGGGATTGGACTGCTGAGGACTGGGAACAAGTCATTTTCTCGGATGAATCCTCTTTCCGATTGTTTGGGGCATCCGTAAAAAAACTTGTCCGGAGACAAGGTGAGCGCTACCATCAGTCCTGTGTCATGCCAACAGTAAAGTATCCTGAGACCAGTCATGTGTGGGGTTGCTTCTCCGCCAAGGGAGTGGGCTCACTCACAATTTTGCCTAACACAGCCATGAATAAAGAATGGTACCAACACATCCTCCGAGAGCAACTTCCCCCAACCATCCAGGAACAGTTTGGTGACGAACAATGCATTTTCCAGCATGAAGGAGCACCTGGCCATAAGACCAAAGTGATAACTAAGTGCCTCGGGGAACAAAACATCAATATTTTGGGTCCATGGCCAGGAAACTCCCCAGACCATAATCCCATTGAGAACTTGTGGTCAATCTTCAAGAGGTGGGTGGACAAACAAAAACCCACAAATTCTGACAAACTCCAAGCATTGATCATGCAAGAATGGGCTGCCATCAGTCAGGATGTGGCTGAGAAGTTAATTGACAGCAAGCCAGTGTGGATTGCAGAGGTCTTGAAAAAGAAGGATCAACACTGCAAAATATTGACTCTTTGCATCAACTTCATGTAATTGTCAATAAAAGCCTTTGACACATGAAATGCTTGTAATTATACTTCAGTATTCCATAGTAACATCTGACAAAAATATCTAGACACTGAACCAGCAAACTTTGTGTAAATTAATATTTGCGTCATTCTCAAAACCTTTGCCCACGACTGTACACACTTTCTATTAACGATTTTCTAAGATAGCACTACACACTTCCCCTGATAATAATTAATTGGTCACTGCACTTAATACCTTGTATTATAACCGATACCATAAACGTCTTCGAATCTATTACTTGAGAATACGGACTTTATGTCCTATTCCAGTACTTCCTCAAAAATCACTATTATTGATAACCCACATCAGCTCTCATCGCGCCCTCTCCCCATAGGGCATTGTTAAAGGAACCTACTCTTCACATATATTAGCCTGCCTCTCGCAGAGAAAAACCTCCTTGGGACCTATCCTTAACTACTTTGGGCTAGGGGGCAGTATTTTGAAGTTTTGATGACAAACGTGCCCAAAGTAAACTGCCTGTTACTCAGGCCCAGAGGGAGGATATGCATATAATTGGTAGAATTGGATAGACAACACCCTGAAGTTTCTAAAACTGCTAAAATATTGTCTATGGGTATAACAGAACTGATTTGGCAGGCAAAATCCTGAGGACAATCCATCCTGGAAAAAACATTTTGAGGTCATTGGACTTTTCATTGCTTTTCTGTGGGAAAGTCTAATAATTAACCCAGATTGCAGTTCCTATGATTTCCACTAGATATCAACAGTCTTTAGAAATGGTTTCATGCTTGTTTTTCGAAAAATGAAGAAGTATTCGTATTCTTTCGAAGTATCCCTCAGAAGGACTCTAGTCTTTTGGTGCGCGTGAATCAGTGCGCGCTCCTTGTTCATTTTCTCTGGTATTGAACACAGTATATTCCATATAAAAATGGTATCGATTATTTACATATTAGGGTCCCTGAGGTTGGATTAGAATCATTGTTTGAATTGTTTGGAATAAGTTTGCAGGTAGCTTTTTAGATTTCTTTGTAGGCATGTTGGGCGAGTTAGAACAGGTGGATTTCTGAATCAAACACGCCAAATAAAACGGACATATTTGGGATATAAAGAAGGACTTTATCGAACAAAATGACCATTCAATGTGTAACTGGGACCCTTTGGATTGCAAAAGGATGAAGATCTTCAAAGGTAAGTGATTTATTTTATCGCTATTTTTGAGTTGACACCTGTCAGGTTATGAATTCATGTTAATGCAGGAAGTGGGTGAGGCACTGTCTTCAGACGATCAAATGCTATGCTTTCGCCGTAAAGCCTATTATAAATCGGACAAAGCGTTTCGATTACCAAGATTCTAACCTAAAGAATGGTGTATAACACTTGTATTGTTTTTAATGTTTTAATATTACGAAATGTTCTATTTTGAATTTCGTGCTCTGCAATTTCACCTGATGTTGTCGAGGTGGGAAGATAGCATCCCAATGATCAGAAAGAAGTTAAGCATTTGCCCTGTACTGAAAAACTTTCCACAATTTTATTCAATAAAGATGTCAGGTCACACTGATACAGCATTTTTTCCATAATGTGGTCAAACTGTATGAGAAGTAAGTATTCATGCATCCATTCCATTGTTTATCAAACATTCAGTTCCACACTGACCCTGCTCTCCTTTTCACAGTTGTGTCTGTTTCTCTCACACACCCTACCCCTCTCTTCTCATATGTGACTCTCACAGCTGTGTGGCACCACGCAAGGTGAACTCCAGTCTGTCACCTGGGTGTTTCAGGGTCCCAGTTTAGCGTCTCTGATGATTCAGATAGGCAGTTAAGTATCTCAGGGACTGTAGGGACTGTCCCTAAACACTTTCATGATCTGATTCTCACTCTCTTGTTTCAGCTGCGGATAAAAAGCTTTTTTGCATCAACCACATGAACACAATTTGAATTTGATTAAATGGTGAGATGGATCAAATCATTTAATTTTAATAATTGGTTTGTCAACAGTTGTATGAATTATATTATTTAATATTGTCAGTCATTCACTGCTACTCATCACACACAATGTTATTGACAGACCATATTCACGGTCTGTGTTGGTAATACATATTAACACATTTTTCAAGAATTGCATTCAACAATGAGTCCTTAACTAAAATAACAAATTGCTCTATCAGGTTTCGCATACTTTAGTATGTCTTGATTACAATTGTTTATAGGGGAGAATGTTTAAGAATGTGTTTTTATCAAATGTGTCTATCAAAATTAGTGTTGGGCGTAGTAGTTCAAATCTACCCAAGCATAACTTCTGCTTCTAACACTCACCTGCTCTGGATACAACAAGCTGAAGGTTGTCACACCCTGACCTTAGTGTTCTTTGTTTTCCTTGTTATTTTGGTTAGGTCAGGGTGTGACATGGGTGATGTATGTGTTTTGGCTTGTCTAGGGGTTTTGTATGTTTATGGGGCTGTTTCCTTTCTAGGTAGTTTGTATGTCTATGGTTGCCTGGATTGGTTCTCAATTAGAGGCAGCTGTCTATCGTTGTCTCTGATTGGGAACCATATTTAGGCAGCCATATTCTGTGGGTACTTTGTGTTATCTATATCTATGTCTTCTGTCTTTGTGTCTATGCACCAAATCAAATCACATTTTATTTGTTACATACACATGGTTAGCAGATGTTAATGCGAGTGTAGCGAAATGCTTGTGCTTCTAGTTCCGACAATGCAGTAATAACCAACAAGTAATCTAACTAACAATTCCAAAACTACTGTCTTATACACACAAGTGTAGGGGGATAAAGAATATGTACATAAAGATATATGAATGAGTGATGGTACAGAGCGGCATAGGCAAGATACAGTAGATGGTATCGAGTACAGTATATACACATGAGATGAGTATGTAAACAAAGTGGCATAGTTAAAGTGGCTAGTGATACATGTATTACATAAAGATGCAGTAGATGATATAGAGTACAGTATATACGTATACATATGAGATGAGATAGGACTGTTTCGGTTTTTCACATTTGTTGTTTTGGCATTTTGTAGTGTTCACGTTTATGGTCTTTATTAAACATGTTGAACACTGACAACGCTGCGCTTTGGTCCGATCCTTCGTCCACAGAAGAAAGCCGTGACAGAATCACCCACCACAACAGGACCAAGCAGCGTGGTGACAGGCTGCGGCAGATGGAGCAGCGAAATCAGGACTTATGGACTTGGGATACAGTCAATAATACAGTAGGAAAAAAGTCTACATGCAGTGAGTGCAAATTAGGTCAAATAATGGAGTTAAGGCAATAAATAGGCCATGGTGGCGAAGTATTTAAAATATGGCAATTAAACACTGGAATGGTAGGCGTGCAAAAGATGGATGTGCAATACAGATACCGGGGTGCAAAAGGAGCAGAATAAATAAATACAGTATGGGGATGAGGTAGATAGATGGGCTGTATACAGATGGGCTATGAACAGGTGCAGTGATCTGTGAGCTGCTCTGACAACTGGTGCTTAAAGCTAGTGAGGGAGATGGGAATCTCTAGCTTCAGTGATTTTTGCAGTTCGTTCCAGTCAGTGGCAGCAGAGAACTGGAAGGAAAGGTGACCAAAAGAGTAATTGGCTTTGGGGGTGACCAGTGAGATACACCTGCTGGAGCGCGTGCTACAAGTGGGTGCTGCAATGATGACCAGCGAGCTGAGATAAGGCGGGGCTTTACCTAGCAGAGACTTGTAGATAACCTGTAGCCAGTGAGTTTAGCGATGAGTATAAAGCGAGGGCCAGCCAACGAGAGCGTATAGGTCGCAGTGGTGGGTAGTATGGGGCTTTGGTGACAAAACAGATGGCACTGTGATAGACTGCATCCAATTTGTTGAGTAGAGTGTTGGAGGCTATTATATAGATGACATCGCCAAAGTCGAGGATCGGTAGGTTGGTCAGTTTTACGAGGGTATGTTTGGTAGTGTCGTGGAAATTTCCTCTATTTACCAAATCATGGGAGCAAACCACACACACACGTCAGAGTTAGTTATAAAAGTCCATCTTTAATTATATGAGCTCTATCACAATCCTGTGACTCTCAGATAAATTCAGTGTCTCCCCAGTGAATTCTCTGAGAGTCCCCTTACAATGCAACTGAGTTCCTTTAATAGCAAAGAACACACATAGTCAGACAGCATAGACATAATTCATCGTTCAGCTTTGTCTTCTTTCCCAAACCCCAGAACCATAAACCAATCCTCCAAATCAACAGGCATATATCAAATTGTCATTTATATACAACCCACTCTAAACACAACCTCCTGGACAAACTCACGGAGAGGAGGTGAGGCTATAGGTTAAGATAGAAACAACAATAAGAGGGAGCATAGAATGATTCCAGACACTGCAACCCCTCCTTTCCCCACTGGGAAAGGTAGGGAGTCTAAGATATGTTTACACATGATGACACTTTGACCTCTCCCCTCTCATGTGGCCCATGCAACTTAGTCCTGACATAGAACAGATAACTGCCAATGGCCACCACTATAGTACAACAAAATGCATAAAGCCCATAAAAAACAACAATTTCAACCAGCACAGGATTTACAAATTCACAAACTGCATTAAAATAAATAGTGTACCTTTGACGATCTTCGTCTGTTTGCAATGCCAATGCTCATTGTTACACAGTGAATTATCTTTTGTTTGATAAAATCCGTTTTTATAGCCTAACACGAAACATTTTGTGAACCGCTTGCCCGCTGTTTCGTTGATTGACTCTATTTTAACCCAATGACCACTGATCGTCTTGAAATCTAGCTGGGTAGATAGCCAGTGAGCTGAGGTAAACGGCAATATCCAATGGTTGTGTGTTGGAAGACCAACCCTTGTCGTAAACTCAGGCGTAAAGAGAGTCATTCGCTATTGAAGTTTTATTCCGGAAGGAGCTACGCATTTTACGCACTGGATTGTTTTGGTAAACGTGCAGATTCAGCTGTTTATATATCAATCAGTATGGCAACTAAGTCAGGGAAAGCTAAACCTAAGTCTAGATATACAGATGTACACACAGTTTTAGAAGAAATTGATCGGAAAGGTGATACAGAGATTGTTGTAGAACGATTCATTTAGCGATTCCCAAGTGGAGGAATATTTTTTGAATGGAGAGGACACCGTTGGCAGCCACTGTGTATAATCTGTAACGGTGCCTGCAGAAGAGGAACAATGTCACCGTTTTGGACTGGTAAATTCTTCTCATGCTAATGCCCTTGTTTGAAATTAATAATATAAAATATTATTTGTGATTTTTTTTAATTTTAGAAGCAATGTATAAAAATGAAATGTGATGAAATGATGTAATGAAATGCAAAGAAACGTGATGAAATGTGTCTGCCGCCCCACCCCAACCCACATGAAATAGCCTATTTGAGGCTGTTGAGGGGAGGGCAGGCCCGCAACAATGGCCAAAGTGAAATGGAGACAGTAGATACAGCTGGTCTGTTGTAAAATCATAAAGACCGTAGATCTAGCTGAAATGTCATAATATAAAAGAGACAGTAGATGTAGCAGGTCTATAATAATATATTCAACCTTATGTTCCCTGTACTCTAGATATATATCTGTTTATTATACCTCAGTAGCACAATATTGTATAGAGTTTTGGCAATGTGGGTGATGTTATATCCTTCCTGTTTGGCCGTGTCCGGGGGTCTCATCGGATGGGGCCACAGTGTCTCCTGACCCCTCCTGTCTCAGCCTCCAGTATTTATGCTGCAGTAGTTTATGTGTCGGGGGGCTAGGGTCAGTTTGTTATATCTGGAGTACTTCTTCTGTCTTATCCGGTGTCCTGTGTGAATTTAAGTATGCTCTCTCTAATTCTCTCTTTCTCTCTCTCGGAGGACCTGAGTCCTAGGACCATGCGCCAGGACTACCTGGCATGATGACTCCTTGCTGTCCCCAGTCCACCTGGCCTTGCTGCTGTTCCAGTTTCAACTGTACTGCCTGCGGCTATGGAACCCTAAACTGTTCATATTTACACTTGAGGTGCTGTCCTGTTGCATCCTCTACAACTACTGTGATTATTATTATTTGACCCTGCTGGTCATTTATGAACATTTGAACATCTTGGCCATGTTCTGTTATAATCTCCACCCGGCACAGCCAGAAGAGGACTGGCCACCCCTTATAGCCTGGTTCCTCTCTAGGTTTCTTCCTAGGTTTTGTCCTTTCTATGGAGTCTTTCCTAGCCACCGTGCTTCTACAGCTGCATTGCTTGCTGTTTGGGGTTTTAGGCTGGGTTTCTGTACAGCACTTTGAGATATCAACTGATGTACAAAGGGCTATATAAATCAATTTGATTTGATAGAGGACTGAGGGTCTTCCAAATATTGAAAGTGTGTAAATAGTTACCCATGTTATTTTGTAAATGTATATACTTTTTTCCTCATATTTTTTCCCCCACATTTTTTTCTCCATTTTTTTGTTTTTTGGGGGGGGGTGTTAGAATACTATTTTGGCATTACAAACACACAGACACATGTATAGTATGACCAGTAGACCCTGACAAGGGGAAACATGAGGTACAATTCTAATGATGTATCAAATAATAACACAATGATACACCTAAATATATGGTGCTGGTGTTGTTGATGCACCAACAGGGGGCACTCTCTCTCTCTCTCCATATGATTACAATAAGGACCAGTACTGATGAAGACTCTGCTATTTAAATGTATTACAAGAAAAACGTTGATTCAAAATACTTTTGTTTGTCAAAGTGAAAGTAGTGTCTTAAATATGTTTCATCCACCACAAGTATGAACTTAGGCTGTAAATAGTGTTTCATTCAGTTATCTTTTACATTAAAAATATAATCTAAAGAGGGTCTCTGAGTTTTCAGATTTCAATCGTTGTGTCCAGTAATAGTGGTAGAAACATCTCTAGGATGAACATTGGAAACAGAATGCAGCTGATCTCAATTTTGAGTCTCATAGAAAAGGGTCTGAATAGTTATGTAAATAAGGTGTTTCTGTTGTTCATGCTTTGTCATTATGTGTGTAGAGTGATTTATTGAATCCATTTTACAATAAGGCTGTATTGTATCAAAATGTGGAAAAGGGCAAGGGGTCTGAATACTATCTGAATACACTGTATGTACAGTATATGCATATATTATGATTACATTATGCATACATAATGCATCCAGTGATGTATCAGACACCTGTCTTTATAGGACAGACAGAATGCAAAAAAAAACCTTCTTCTGCTATATCAATGCCCTGTTCTGATACAACCTTCATCACAGCAACCACCTTGTTTGTTAGTAACCAGACAGACATGTTTCTTACATCCCTACTCCTCCTGGCATTCTTGCCATGTAAATTGGGGGATCTTCAGATTACAAAGTTAACATTTTCCTAATATAACTCTTCAGGTATTTTAATATCTGATCAATTAGTCTTCTAATTAATAAATTATTCTTTACCTCACGTTAGTCTCATTCCAAACATCATAAATTGTTGGTTATCTGCACGAACCCAGCCTTTACTATGAATCGGGCACTATGAAAATGATAGGGGAGGTTCCCTAGTGGAATAAGCCTATATGACGGCTTGGTGGACAAAGGGAAGTGGGTGTAGACTGAGAAGGGCGGGAAGGACAAGAGTGACGACACAGTTGATAATTATAATAATTGAAATGCTAATCCTTTGCCCATGAATGCTCACATGAATGTGCACTTCCCATGTGCACATTATCAATAATAAATGCAGTCACTTAGTAAAATGATTTATCAATCTCTAGGAGCTAAACCATGTTGGCCTATTTGGTAATGTTTATCAATTTGGTGAACTTATTTAAATGAAACCAGATGTCAAATTTAATCAAACAATTAATACAATATTGAATATATGTACCATGAAGGTGATTAATGTTAAACAGAATTGGAACAAATATAGATCTTCTGGGATCCTAATAGATCCTGTTATCTTGTGCTGTTCTGAGAAACAATGCTGACATTATCAACTGTCAAAAAACATCTCTCTCTCAGTCTTTATTTAAACCTCTAGTGGGCGGTCTATGCAAAGTCTTCCATCCTTTCACTCCATTATAATCAGACGCTCAGCTCTGGCCTTCTCATCATAGGCAACGTGGACTGACATTACAGCAAGCCCTGCACTAACCTGACTATCACTGAACAATGAAACTGATGACTGTCTGGAGTTTAGTTGTCATGGTAATGTCCATACACAGTAAGTAAAGCATTACATGGTGACTGAAGGATGTCTGAGTATCATAGTTAAACTCAAAATGTGTGTAAATACCACATCTTCAAGAGTGTTAACATGTTTTTATATTGCAGGTGTTTGTTGTGATATCAGACTGGATCAGTCACCTTCTCAGGTGAAAATACCTGGACACTCTGTTAAAGTGTCCTGTATAATCTCTGGTTATTCAATGACCAGCCATAACATTCACTGGATAAGGCAGAAACCAGGGAAAGGACTTGAGTGGATTGGGAGAATGAACACTGGTTCAGGAACAGATGTTATCTATGCAGACCCCCTGAAAGGCCAGTTCACCCCTGACTGAGGACGTCTCTACAAGCACACAGTTCTTAGAGGCCAAGAGTCTGAGTTCAGAGGACTCTGCTGTTTATTATTGTGCTCGACATGCACACTGACTGAAGCTGGTGAAGCAGCTGTACAAAAACAACACTAACAAAAAGATTAGCTGGTGTACAACTTCCTCTCTTTGTGTCACACTAGAATAATACTGTGTTTTCATTACTGTAAATAATACAACAATACCACAAAGCACTACACAATAAAGACTCCAGCCTCTAACGTTCAAACTACACAAAAATATGATATCCTGTCCAGTCTGGTCAATCTTACTTGTTGTCACATGAACATCTAACATTCCAACTCCTACCCTGTCTGGTCAATCTTACTTGTTGTCCCACATCATCTGCTACTGATTATACGACGTTGATGTTACTTTCAACAGATGGTTGTGTGTAAGCTTTTCTTCAAGTTTGAAATACTCTACACTACCCATGACAGCAGAAGCACCTACTACCCACAGTCTGGTCAGGGTCGGTTTATCATCTCCAGATACAATAGCACGAAAACAGGTGTATCTCTAGATGAACAGTCTGAAGACTCTGCTGTTTAATATTGTGCCAGACACAGGAGTCTGCATGGCTGTACAACAACTGATCAAGTACTTCTCTCTCTCTGGCAGAGTCAAATGGAAGTGAGACAGACAAACTGAGGATCCAGCATCAATTCTAAGTTCATTCAAAGCATATCATTTTTTATTTTACCTTTATTTAACCAGGCAAGTCAGTTAAGAACAAATTCTTATTTTCAATGACGGCCTAGGAACAGTGGGTTAACTGCCTGTTCAGGGGCAGAACGACAGATTTGTACCTTGTCAGCTCGGGGATTTGAACTTGCAACCTTTCGGTTACTAGTCCAACACTCTAACCACTAGGCTACCCTGCTGCCTCCATCATTACTCATTGTAATGAACACGATGGGAGACAGAGTGTTTCAAGCGCAGGGTGCAGCAGGTGTTTATTGTAAAGGACCACAGGAGGAGGCAGGTAGCTGGGTCCAGGGGCAGGCAGAAGCTCATACACAGGAGGAGGCAGGTAGCTGGGTCCAGGGGCAGGCAGAAGGTCATACACAGGAGGAGGCAGGTAGCTGGGTCCAGGGGCAGGCAGAAGCTCATACACAGGAGGAGGCAGGTAGCTGAGCCAGGGCGGGCAGAAGCTCATACACAGGAGGAGGCAGGTAGCTGAGCCCAGGGCGGGCCAGAAGGTCATACACAGGGGGGTCCAAAAGGGAACAGTACAGGCAGGGAAAAGGCTAGTAACGTAGTCCGGGAGATCAGGCAATAGGTTGATAACAGGAAATTCGATAAGCTAAAGTACAGGCAGGGAATAGGCAAAAGGTCATTAGTGATGTAGGCAAAACTATCATACAAGGGAGGAGTCACTCACGGGAAACCCAGCACTCAGAAAGCCATGTTTCACAAATCAAACAATACCTCACAGTGATTGGGTGCAAAGAACTTAACTAAATAGTGTTGATAATGACATACATGTGGTGAACAGGTGATTAGAAGTCAGGTGATTGGGGAGCTGGAAAGTGAGCTGCGTTCAGTGGAGGGTGTGAGTTGGAAGCAGCAATCATCAAGTCATGCAGCTTAATCCCTCCTCTGCCACTTTGATCAGTAAATATCATCTTAATTACATTCACCTTTATGTCAGTCTAATCCAAATAAGAGTTTGGATTCCTGGTAGGTATTAATGAATGTCCTCATTGAGCAATAATTAAATATAGAAGAAGAATTTTGATAACAGACTTACTTTAACTCACATATGAATTGTCCATGTTATGTGCTGTATCTTTGGGGATACCATAGTTCAGTTCTCACCATCTGTGCCTTTTGTGCAATTCTTCACAGCATCAATGATAATAATTATGGTAACATACTGTAAACAACGAGCAGAACAGAGGCATTCATAATCATTATGAATGGTTTAACCTTTAATCGTGAGAGCCATGAGATGGCGTTCGTCCATGTAAGGGGAGGGTTTTGACCGGCTAGGATGTCCTTGCCCCATCGCGCTCTAGCGATTCCCTGTGCTGGGCCGGGCGCATGCATGCACCCTAACTTCGGTCGCCAGCTGTACAGTGTTTCCTTCAACACATTGGTGCAGCTGTTTTCCGCTTGGGTCGTGTTTCAGAGGACAAATGGCTCTCGACCTTTGCCTCTCCTGAGTCCGTTTCGCGATTAGCAGCGATGGGACAACACTGTAAATATAACTTTAAAGGTTAAATCACTCATAACGTTGTTGACTAAATAACAACTATTAAATAGATACATTTAAATAAAAACAGCAGGATTTCTTCCTCATTACAGAGCATCTCAAGATGAACTCATACCACGTGATCTATTTATCAAAGCTTCTTGTGATTGGTCCTCCCAGTGAGGAGGAGCTCATGCAAAACTCTCCTGTCGTCCATCTTTATTATTGTCTCTTTTAAAGGCTGTTTCTGCTGAGAACTGTCTCAACTACCTTTAGAGAACTACACAGATCACCATGTTTCCTACCACAGGAGTACTCTTACTGACAGTCTATCTAACAGGTGAGGATATTAACAATGTTAATCAAATGAATAAGTCAACACATCAGGATTTATTTACTTCATCATGATCTCTGCTTTATATTTCCAAAGGTGTTCATGGTCAGACACTGACTGAGTCTGGACCAGTGATTAAAACGCCTGGAGAATCCAACACACTGAGTTGTACCATCTCTGGGTTCACATTCAGTAGCTACCATATTGCTTGGATGAAACAGGCTCCTGGGAAAGGACTTGAGTTTGTTGCCTTTATACACACTGGTGGATCGAGTCCATTCTATTCTCAGACAGTACAGGGTAGATTCACCATCTCCAGAGATGACTCCAGCAGTAAGCTGTACCTACAGATGAACAGTCTGAAGACTGAGGACACAGCATTGTATTACTGTGCCCGATACACACACAGTGAGAGAGAGTGGTGAGAGAGCTGTACATAAAACACTTCCCCATTCAACACAAGCAGCATCAATACCCTGAGATTAATGTTGTAGAATGACAATGTTCACAAGCACAACCATAATTGAAATAATTGTGTTCAAGATATTAGGATTACTAACAATGCAATAAACTATCATGTCATATGTCCCACAACCAATGCCTTTTCTAACCCCCACATGTTCTACTAATATTGGGAGTATTTTATTCCTGCAAATATCACTTGTCGCTCGACGCCTCTCACTCTCTCCACCTCTCTATTATACAAACATTCTCTCATTTGTGTCCCATAGTACGTCCCTCCGAGTCCTGGAGAGGAAAGAAGTGCAATTCCAGAGAACCAGTTCAGCTTCAACACAAACCATGTTCAGTGCATCTCTACTGCTGCTGCTGGCAGCTGTGTCCTATGAGTCTCTTTGGGATCTGGGGGAAAAAACACATTAATGAAAATTGAATTAGACTGATATAATTTGACACTATTTGTAGCTTGTAATTATCTCTTCCTTCTTTCTCTTCCCAAAGGTGTTCACTGTGAATAACTCACTCAGCCAGCCTCTATGACTGTTCTGCCAGGTCAACCACTGACCACCTCCTGTAAAGTCTCATACTCTTTATCTAGCTATTGGACAGCTTGGATCCGACAACCTGCATGGAAAGGACTGGAGTGGATTGGGCAAATATATACCGGAAACACAGTCTACAAGGATTCACTGAAAAAAAGGTCAGCCTCACTTTAGACTCCTCTAACAAGATAATGACTGTAACAGGGCCGAACCTGCAGACTGAAAACACAGCTGTTTAATATTGTGCCTGAGTCTTACAGTGATACAAACCAGGGCCAGACATGTACAAAAAATCACTCATCCTTTAAACATTTGGAGTTACATGTATCAATCAGGTGGGGTGATATTAACCTTAACAAGTCAAATCCACGATGGATTGATTCATTTAGTTTATACTACGTTGGTATCTTTGAAATTATAAAAAAAGATTTGCTTCGACATAATATATATGTTTGCTCAATATATAGCTCCAACCTTCTACATAATATAATATTTAACCACAAGTTCCAACCTCACAAGGTACTGTCGTGACATTGTATTAGTTAATGTGACGAATGTTGCTCATCAAATAATTAAAGGTTTCTAATTGCGTGATTAACTGAATCAAGCAATTATTAACTCATTAACCTGGGGAATCATGGGAAAATTTGTTTTATTGAGTTTCTATTTCCCAAATTAACTCAAAGAATATCAGAATATCGATTTTACAACAGCCGCTAATTAATCAGTTACCTCCACAGTCTCGTTCTGAACGTCGCATAATCCAGGAATCTGCACGGACCCGGGTCTCAATGAGTTCGTACCACAACAATCTTAGTTGAGTATTCATTTACTAGAAAGCTAAAATGATGATAAAAGATACACAATCACAAAAACACATTCTAGGCTATTGATTAGAACCTATTATAACCTTTTGTGACTAGGGGGCAGTATTTACATTTTTGGAAAAATAATGTTCCCGTAGTAAACGGGATATTTTGTCAGGACAAGATGCTAGAATATGCATATAATTGACAGCTTAGGATAGAAAACACTCTAATGTTTCCAAAACTGTAAAACTATTGTCTGTGAGTATAACAGAACTGATGTTGCAGGCGAAAGCCTGAGAAAAATCCAAACTGGAAGGGACTCTTATTTAGAAGGCTCTGCGTTCCTATACGTCCCTTAAGCAGTGAATGAGATATCAACCATATTCATTTTTCTATGGCTTCCCTAATGTGTCTAGTGTCACAATACATCGTTTCAGGCTTTTATTTTTAAAAATGAGCCTGAACGTCAACATTGCGTCAGTGGTCAACTGAAGTCTCTCAGAGTGTTTGTGCGTAAAGGACAAATGCGGCCATTGTTTCTCTCTATCCTACTAAGAAGCCACCAGTCCCGGTTGATATATTATCGAATAGATATTTGAAAAACACCTTGAGGATTGATTATAAACAACATTTGCCATGATTCTGTCGATATTATGGAGCTAATTTGGAATATTTTTCGGCGTTTCGTGAATGCAATTTCGGGCGATATCTCAGCCAAACATGAAGAACAAACGGAGCTATTTCGCCTACAAAAATAATATTTTGGGAAAAAAGCAACATTGGCTATCTAACTGGGAGTCTCGTGAGTGAAAACACCCGAAGCTCATCAAAGGTAAACGATTTAATTTGATTGCTTTTCTGATTTCCGTGACCAAGTTACCTGCTGCTAGCTAGCTGGACAAAATGCTATGCTAGGCTATCGATAAACTTACACAAATGCTTGTCTAGCTTTGGCTGTAAAGCCTATTTTGAAAATATGAGATGACAGGGTGATTAACAAAAGGCTAAGCTGTGTCTCAATATATTTCACTTGTGATTTTCATGAATAGGAATGTTTTCTAGGAATATTTATGTCCGTTGCGTAATGCTAATTAGTGTCAGTCGATGATTACGCTCCCTCATGCGGGATGGGGAGTCACTAGAGGATAACGGACCAACACACTATGGCGCGTGTTACTCAAAATGGGGATTTAAAAGAGAAAAAAAGAGAAATATACATTTGGGTGAATTTGTCAGCTATGCTTATTCTAACCCTAGCCTTGCACCAAACTGCCGCTCTTATGGGTCAGAATATAATGATGTAATTACGTGGGGAAGGTCTCCGTGGATCCTCCGCGTGGACTGTTCAGGCTGCTCAATGACGCACTTCTCCGGTGCAATTCTCTGGTGTCCTCACGATATCTGTGTCCTTTTGGCTTAGGGTTCTGTTCCCTTGCCCTTGCTCTGGAAAGGCTCTTCTGAGGACAGACAGCTCTGTAGCTCAGAGCTCACAGCGTAGGAATGAAACAGTGTAGATACCACGATTTGATGGGAGTAGAGGCTAGGTGGTTCGACTTGAATTCACCCGCTTAGACACAGCTACTCATCCATAGCTTGGGTAGAAAAATATGTCTTTGTCTTCAAACTTGTGTTGCGTTTTGGGTTCGTTGACTTTATTAGACCTCGGCTGCAGCTTGGGCCACTTAGTCTTATCTGTTAATTCTTCACTCACAGGTTTTATACCCTCAGGTCAGAAGTGGGAGTAATCGCCTTTAGGGCAATTCTCTGGGCGTACCAAGTTAAGAGCAAGGTCTAGATTTTACTCAAATCCAATTTTAGACAACAAACTTCACATTTCACCTTTACCAAAACATTCTCTTTGATTTGGACATTTTCCACACAACGTACAATGTATAAATATCAAACATATACTAGGAAAACTCTTCACGTTACAATGTTTTCATAATAATGTCATCTATTAACCTTTAATAACAAAACAAAAATGACATACATTTTCATATTCTATCTATCGTCATGACCACCATTGTGGCTGAGGGAAACCATTGTTCCAAAGGGCCTTTATTGGATGTTTAATGTTCTGAGGGTGGTTCTCCATATTGAAGGGACACAGGAATGTTGTGTGGCCTAATATTTAGCAGGGTCGTGAGGGGTGTCATGACATTGGCCTGGGGGTAGGTTTATGACAGTCATAAATACCTCTTCCCCCCTTTCCTCTCTCTACCCTGCTGATGTTACATTTGCAAAACCCTTGGTTAACATAGAGATTCTGGGAACATCAGAACGTGGGGAGAAAATGAACTATATTCTGGTAATCCGACCAATTGAACATATGCGGTGGTACTTAATGAATATGATGTCAGCTCGGTTGTCATAAACTCTACAATGGAAAGTCTACACATCAGAGTTATCGGATTCACATGGAATTGTTGTTCAATTTAAATGTTTGAATATTAAATTATTCATAATGGGATGAAATGTGATTTTAGCTTCTAAAATGTGAGATTTGGGTTTTCATAAGATAGGGCTCTGCTCAATCAGTGGCCCGCCCCTGTGAAGGGACATGGGCTATAAAACTTTTCAAACACGCCCTCCTCTCCCTTCCTATATAAAACCTTGATGTCAATATAACCTCCTGTACCGAGGACGTGAGGACAACGGTCCGATGTCAGAATGGTTCAGATAATAACTGCAGAACGAAGCTAACATCAGCGTGAGCTTTGGTTGAGAATGGTATGAACTTTGAGCTCTTATTCACTACAGAAGTGATACCTCCTAGCCGTTAAGTTAGCAACAGCAGATGCAAACGAGGGTTAGGAAGGAACAGACAGAGTATCCAGTCTATCACACAACAACGTTACTACAACGTATTCAATTGACAACCAGAGACATTCTTCACAGGACTTGGGTGGGCAACACGGCCTTCCATCTACCACCAACCTACCGAAGCGCAGCTCAGAGTAAATATTTATTGCATTTTCCTTTTCCAAATGGACGGTAATTTAGAATGCATAAGATACTGTATTTACGATAGCACAGCTTCGCCCTTTGTTCCTCAGTCTTCCCGCTCTTTCACTCCAACCCAGCCCTTTTCTTTTGTGTAACAAGCTGTCACATCTGTTCCGCCCGCTAGGGACGTTTCCTTTATGGCGTAATTTTTAATCAAGTTATGATTTAATTATGTGTATGTGTAATTATGTGTGATTAGTTAGGTATTTAGTAAATAAATAATTAAACCCAATTTTGTATTGCTGATTCAACTTGTTAGCCAGGGTTCATGCAGATATCCAAGAATTTACAACATTCAGATGAGACTGAATTAAGATGATGATTACTATTGACTGCTATTGATGTAAAATATTACTAGTTTTTAATAGTTTATTTGGAAGATAACAGCTCTATAAATATTATTTTGTGGCCATACTTTCTAGTTAATTACATTTACATGATTAGCTCAATCAGGTAATATTAATTACGGAGAAATTATTTTATAGAATAGCATGTCATATCACTTAATCCGGCATAGCCAAAGACACAACATTATTGGAGCCCCTTTATAGGAATCTAAAATAGAATGACGCTTTCATTTTGATTCAAGCCTGTATAAAATGTAAAAACATATACATAATATACCAAGTTATTGTACACATTTTTGGAGTGTTAAAGACAAGCATTATTGTGTGTGTGTGTGCTGAGGCTTCCCCGCCTCCGTGTTGTTCTCTGACGTTGTCAATGGGTAACGTAAGCGAATACATTCTGTATGAGAGCCGAAAAGCTAATTCTAGAAATCTGGGAAATAGAGCGTTTGGCCAAACGCAGGGCTATTTCTGCCTGGCGCGTTTCAGACTCTGTCATTATTAATTTCTCGAGCGAGGACAAAGAGCCAGCCGAATGAAATTCAGGAGATATAAGCTTGACCAGCAATATAGCTCTGTCTCTCTCGCAAGTAGACCAAGGTGCACTTCGTTGTTTACCGCGTGTTCCGGTTAAAACATCGTCAAAAAACGCCGAAAAGGGTTTGAACATAATACGTTATAAGTAAAACCTTTCCCGTGCCAAGGAAACCTATGTGCTGCATTTACAGGCACAAAGGAGGGTTTAGCTTGCATGCTAAAGCAAACTAGGGAAAATAGCCATTTTGTTTTCTTGTGCTACATTGAAATTCCTCCGCCTTGCGGAACGGAAGTCCCACCCCGGGTAGTTCCGTTTGAATTCAGCATGTGAAATCATTGACCGCTGACCAGGATATTCGTTAATGAAGAATTATTCAGGTCACACTCAAGTCATTACTTTTGATATCCAGACGGATATCAATATCTTATCCAATTGAACTAATAAGTGTAAATCTGGCAATTTACATTCTGAAATAGATATTTTAAATAATATCAAAATTAATGAGTTTTCTAAATAAGACATTGTACTTTTTCCAAACTAACCTAGATGAAGAAACTTCTCAGGTTAATTAAAGTTTAATTCCCAAATAACCTATACAGGCTGATGTATCATTAAATTGATCAATCAGTAAAATTTGGTTTTGCCAAAACCATTCAGTTAGCCGTACTGACAGAAGCCCCGCCCAGAAAATACCATGTGGTTTCGGCCTTAGGGAGAAGTGCCACAGTGTTGAATGTTCCCAAACATTTGATTACTAGATTACATTTATGATATCCCAATCAATGGAGATGTATGGATTATCGTCTCATTCAATTTAAAGTGAAAATAGTTGAACATTAACTTAATGTTCTTCCAATCAAATGAGAGCACTTTTAAACTTCTCATATTAACCTAGATGAAGCAAACTTCTCATATAACCTAGATGAAGCAACTTCTCATATTAACCTAGATGAAGCAACTTCTCATATTAACCTGGATGAAGCAACTTCTCATATTAACCTGGATGAAGCAACTTCTCATATTTAACCTAGATGAAGCAACTTCTCATATTAACCTAGATGAAGCAACTTCTCATATTAACCTGGATGAAGCAACTTCTCATATTAACCTAGATGAAGCAAACCTCATATTAACCTAGATGAAGCTCAACTCTAGATATTAAACTAGATGAAGCAACTTCTCATATTAACCTAGATGAAGCAACTTCTTCATATTAACCTGGATGAAGCAACTTCTCATATTAACCTGGATGAAGCAACTTCTCATATTAACCTAGATGAAGCAACTTCTCATATTAACCTAGATGAAGCAACTTCTCATATTAACCTAGATGAAGCAACTTCTCATATTTAACCTAGATGAACAAACTTTCTCATATTAACCTAATGAAGCAACTTCTCATATTAACCTAGATGAAGCAACTTCTCATATTAACCTAGATGAAGCAACTTCTCATATTAACCTAGATGAAGCAACTTCTCAATTAACCTAGATGAAGCAACTTCTCATATTAACCTGA